>NW_022983548.1:522509-658668 GCF_010093885.1 Aplosporella prunicola CBS 121167
TAGTAGTAGTAGTAGTAGTAGTAGTAGTAGTAGTAGTAGTAGTAGTAGTAGTAGTAGTAGTAGTAGTAGTAGTAGTAGTAGTAGTAGTAGTAGTATAAGCAGCAGCAATACAAAAACCAAAAATTATGCAAAAGCAAAGCCAAAAAAAGCAACCAAAACAAACAAACAACACAAACACGGTTGTAAGAACCCAGCCAAGGGGTGTAGATAGATAGGTAGTATCGATTCCCCTGCCACGGGCCCACCAACGCCAATGCCAACGCCATAACACCTAGTTTCTGCCCACGCCGTCCATTCACCCATCAACCCACGCACTCCGTCCGATATATGTGTAACGATATGCCGTTCTGCTCTCCCCGCTTTCCTTCGCTCTGCTTCGTCCTGCATTGCAATGCAGTACTGCAACGCTGCAACCCAACCCAACCCAGCTTAAGCAGCACACTTAACTCAACTCCACACCACTCACTCAAGCGGCGCCAACGCCCCTCTGGCTCTCGTTCTCGTTCTCGTTCTCGCCATCGCCGTCACCATCCCTCTCACCCTCACCATCGCCCTCGCCCTCCTCAGAAGCCGCCGCCGAAGGCGGACTCCCTGCTCCGTGCGTCTGGTCCGCGTCCCTAACGCGCTCCTCCTCCACATGGGCATCCACAAGACCCATCTCACGCCTCAGCTCCGCCTCCACAGCCCTCTCAATCTCATCCTCCTGGACGCATTCCGCGGCCCTGGCGTCGGCATCAGCATCGGCATCCACGGGAAGAAGCTCGGCAGGGGCCTCGGCAGCCGCAGCCGTGCAGGAGCTCTTTCCCGCCGGGGCCGGCGCACACGCAGATGCAGATGCAGCCGTAGACGCAGAAGCAGACGCCGGAGCAGCAGCCCCGCTGTCACTGCCGCTGCTATGGCCACCAGCGCCGGGAGCAGCACCAGCAGCGCTAGAAGCAGCGGCAGCAGACGACGGAAAAGAAGACGAAGAAACGCGCAGGGCCTCTCTGCGCGCGCGCACGCGCGCCAAGAGCGTGGCTTTGAAGTCGTCGTAAGCGGCTGCGGCGTCGGGGGTGGGTGTCGACGTTGCTGTTGCTGTTGTCGTTGCTGCTGTTGTTGTTGATGGTGTTGTCGTTGAGGGATTGGTGGCGGGAGCGGTGGCCGTGGGGGCATTAGTCGACGAAGTCGTGGTAGTGGTGGGGGGCTCGGAGGAGAGAGGCCCTACTGCTGGTGGTGCTGCTGTTGCTGGCGGTGCTGCTGCTGACGCCGCTTCTGCCGCTGGCACCTCGTCTTCCTCCTCCTCTTCCTCCTCCATAGCAGCAGCAGCAGCAGCAGCAGCAGCAGCAGCAGACGTTTGCACCGCCGCTGCCGCTGCTGCCGCCGCCGCGTCTTCTTCCTCTGGCGATTCCGGCCGAGGCTCCAGCTCAGGCGCCGGCTCCGCGAACTCGACATGCTCGACATTGTCCGCCTTCTCGTCGTCATCCGCGGGGGGCGGCGCACCAGCACCAGCATCAGCGGCCGCTGGGCCGGCCGCCCCAGCAGCATCCCCCCACCTCGCATCTCCCACTCCGTCACCTTCATCACCGCCCTTCTCCTCCCACCCACGCACAAACTCGCCCAGCCGCAACGCCATCTCATCCGCGCGCAGCAGCGCCTCCGCTTCACGCCTCACACGTTCCTGCTCCGCGAGCTCCTTGGCCCGCGCGGCCGCGCGCTCCGCGTCGCGCCGACACAACGCCTTGATGCGGGGCTTGTGCGTGCAGACGGGGCAGTAGTAGTTTGTGCTGCAGTAGTTGCAGGGGCAGGGTGGATTCGCGTTCAGGCAGCTCTGTTGATACGCCGTTGGTGTCAGTAATGCAGATCCTAGGGGGAAAAAGTGTCAGGGCTCAGACTTACCTCACACACTAGCACCTTGCACTCCAAGCACTCCCGTAGCGCCGCAAAGCACCGCGTCCGGCAGTCACCGACGGGTCGCAGCTGCTGACAGAAATAGGCTCCACAGCCCTCCCACTGTACAGGGTGCCGTGGGTTGCATGGTAAGGGCAGGGGCGTGCGGACGCGCTGGGCGGCGGCGGCCGCGGCCTGGATGGCAGATGTAGCGGACGAAGCTCCCGGCTTAGGCCAGGGCGATGAGGAACGCGAAGGGCGGGAGTCGGAGAAACTGAGGGCGCGGGGGCGGGGGTGAAGGGAGGGGTGGGAGGAGTGGGCGAGCGGAGAGGGATGGGCGGGGAGGTGCGGGTTGATAAGGGATGATGTCGAGGCCATCATGGGGTTTTCGTCGCCCACTTGGAGCGTGGCTTGCTCGGATGAGGCGTGGCTATCCGTGCTGCCTTGTTGCGCCATGGCCGGCGGCTCAAGATTGCGCAGCTCGGGAGGCACAAAGGCAGGGATGTGTAGAGCATCCACTTGCGATGGGGCTGGCGCAGCGGGCTGGCTGCGCACGTAGTCCCTTTCCACGTGGAGATCCCGGAAGCCGCACTTGCGCACCTTGAGAGCGCGGAAGTCGTGCTCTTTGCACAATGGCTTCTTGCAAGCTCGACAGGACACTTTCCACCGGAACGTCCTATAGCATTCTTGGCATAAGCTCCGCGGGCACGTGTTGGCCTGCAGGTCGAGGCTTTCCTGGTGGAGGTAGGGGAGAACGTCCACGTCTTCTCCCAAAATGTGGTCATATAAGCTCGCGTTCTTCAAATCCCGCACGACATCTGGCGAGCGGAAAACGGACGTGAAATCTGGATCTTCAAAGTTGCAGCCTTTGGGCAGAGGAGTTGCGCGTATCCTATCCGCGCCCTTGCCGCCTACGCTGGGTCCCAGAACCACAATGCCACCACCTCCAGAGAAAACCGGCTCCACACAACACCAATGCATGTTGAGCCTTGGTGGTAGATTGGTGAAACCGTGAATTCCGTTGTTGAGAGCGAGGGCGTTTACAGCGTTGGCATGAATGGGCAGAGGGGCGGCAAGGGTTCCGTTGGGTTCGTCAGAATCAGAGTCTTCGTCATCCGAGGCGATTTCAGACATGAGGTTTGGTGATCTCGTGGCGCCCGGCGCCCACCAAAATCGCTCCTTCTTCTGCTCTTCTTTGGGATTTGCTTCCCAACTCGGCGCAATCGAAGTTTGGCCAGTCGTGCCGAAGACACCGTTGCTCCCAAAAGCCAGTGTCGTAAATCCTCGCGTCTTCTGTCTTTTCCGCGGTATCGGCCTGTTGAACGCGCAACTGGCACAGAGCGTCTTGCGGCACCCCATGCAATGCATCCGGATGCTGCACTGTTCGCAGCGCTCCAAAATCGCGTCTCCGCATTGGTCGCACTTGACATCGTCCACAAAGGCCTTATGGCTCCTGCGAAGGTGTGCCGGGATATCCTTGCCCTCGCCCTTGGAAGGCCAACCGGTGCTGGTGCCGAGCGGTTCTCCATCGTGTCCAGTCTCCGAATCTTCCCATAGCCTCCCGTCCGACTCGGAAGGCGGATTGTTTGAATCGATTGGTCCGATGCGGTTCCCGGAGCGCCATAGCCTGTCAAACGGCACCCAGACCTCGTTTGTGCCCGGCGCGGCGCGGCCAGAATAGTAGTCCTTCCTCCTGAAGCACCGGCCTCCCGGCGTCGTGCACCACGTTGTGTCCGTCCAAATATCCAGCTGGTGGCAGATCTCGATCAGTTGGTGTGTCGGCTCCGAATCAGAATCCCTGCGCATAAGGCTCGACGGCAGATACGGTCGCCTCCGATGGTGGCGGCAGCGGTATGTGTATAGGCTTTTGAGCGCGAGATCGCTCCTCCGGGCCCATGGGCTGCTGGGCTGGACGTAGGGTTCGAGAAAAGGCACGAGGTGGTATTTTATCGAGACGTTTTTGCAGCCGCGGACGCTCAGGTGCTGGATCGTCGACACGCGGGGCTCCAGGACGCGGCTCACCAGCCGCACTCCCGACACGGTCGTGTTGCAGAGGTCGAGATTAGTCAAGCGAGTGCCAAAGGGAACGACGACCTGGATCAGCAGGGCGTCAAGGGCGTACTGTTTGGGAGCGCGCTGGCCGTCGACGGCGTCGGCATCGGGATTGTTGACGGCGACGGCGGGCTGTGGCGCCCGGAAACTCAGCGTCTTCCATGCCAGCGGGTAGTTTGCCAAAAAGTCTCGTAGGTGTCGCGACGAGTGGTAGAGGTCGAGCAGCGAGGCGGTGGGCAGTTGAGCGAGGAGGCTTTCCAATATCGTGGGGTGAGATGTGACGATCCGCTCGAAGAGGCTCAGCGCAGGCGGGTGAGGCAGTGCGGGCGAGTCGTTTGCGGCGGCGAGGGCCATGACGGCGCTGCCCAGAAGGGTGGCAGGGCTGTCGGGAGGGCTGAAAAGCGATGATGGGTTGGCGGGCTGGACTTCGAGAGTCGCCATGGTGGAGGTGCTGCAGTCGCGGATTAGCATGGCGGCGGCTGGGGCTTCGGGTGGAGAAAGAACGGACGAATTAGTCAGGCATGCAGTCGAGCGAACGGGTGTTGTGTGGTGCGTCGCGGCGATTATGCGGTATGCTCGTGTGCTGGCGCAGAAGGATTGGGTTGAGGGTCGGGACTCATGATGATCGTCGCGGAGGCCTACCTAGCTCTCCCGCTCGCCGCTTCACACAACTCATGGTTAATCACGCGTTTTCTGCCGCTTCATCTATTCTACCTTACCATCCCTATCTATTTTTTATTCTCATTCTCACCGACCCTCCGCCCCACCCGCTCCGACTACATACCCCTTCGCCATCCCGCTCCTGCCCTCCTCCATCACTGCACCCCTTTCCCGCCCCTCGCCTCCCTCCTCATCAAAGTCGCTACCGAGGCCCTGCCACGTCCGCTGGCTGCGCAGAAACTCTGCCCCCGGCGACACCACGCCGCCGATCTGCGCTATGTCGCCATTCGCCCGCTTGACGAGCGACTTGGCTGCTGCCCTACCCTCCACCTGCGCCGCCCTGGGAGCCGCCCGAAGGGGCCGCGCGTGGGAGACGTAGCGCCCGGTGCGGAGGTCAAATTCTGGCGGTGCCGACTCCTCTTCCGACTCGTTTGCCTCCTCCTCGCCCTGCTGCTGCTGCTCCACTCCACCCTCGTCTGCCGGCTTTTGCACCCTCTCCTTAAGCACGGCCTCGAAGTCTCCCGTCCACTCCCCGGTCCACACCCGCTCCTCGTCGCTCTTCAGCGCCAGCGACAGCTCAAACGGCGTGATAATCGGCTTCCAAAAGTCCTTGCTCTCGATCAAACTGCTCTCCCAGCACCCGATCACCACCCATCCCTCCACCTCTGAAAAGTTGGCTACCTTGGCCGCGTTCACCTTGCCCACGACAAACGTGTAGCTCTTCTTGCCAGCGGCCTCGATCTGCTCCTTGACGTGTGATAGTACGTGCATGTAGTTCGCAACGGAGAGCGTGTTGATCAGGATACCAAAGACGGGAACCGTCGTGAGTCTCGTGAGGAGGGCATAGCGACGGCTTAGCGTCCGCGCGGAAGAGGCAAGCAGCGTCTGCGTCGGCTTTGCCGTATCCGTGGGGTAGATGTTGATGTTTCCAACACGGGAGGAGAGGGTAAGGAGCAGTGAGGTGGGTGGGTCTGAGACGTGGAAGAGTTCATAGTCACGGAGCGCCGCCGTGTTTTCCTGGACCTCGTCTGGTACTGTCCGGTTCGGCAGCGGCGAAGATGGGTTGTGCAGGATGGACGTAAGATAGAGACCAGTATACCGCTCCTGTTGTAGCCGGCCGTGGAGCGCAGGTAAGTGACCCGAGTACGGTATGTCGGCCATGAGTACGATCTTCTGGTCCTTGTCCGGATACGTCTGCTTGAACACCTCGACCACGGGCTCCAGCTCCAGCGGCCTCGTCGTGAAGACGTAAATGACGGGCAGTCTTGCCGTGGGCGACAGACACGACCGCCCATAATGCACCACCACGTCCGCATCCACATGCTCCGCCGCGATCTCATCGACGCAGCACGCACCGTACGACGTATCGCCCAAGATATACAGCTGCTCCTCCGGCTCCGCGTCTTCCTCGTCCTTCTCCTTTGTAGCATCCAAGCCCACTTCTTCTAGCCCCCTCGCCACATGCTCCACACCGTCGGCGCCTCCCCTCCTCGCCGCGCTCAGTCCCCGCCTCAGCGCCTCGTACACCCGCGGCGCATCCACTAGCATATGGTCCGGAAATTGCAGCGCAACGCGACGCCAGCGCCCAGCGCGGATCTCACGCACCGTGCGCTCAATCTCATAAGTCTCGGCAAGCTGTGCGGGTGCCACGCGGGGCGCGGGCGCGACGGGCTCGGTCGGGTCCTCGAAGATGTGCGTGTCCGGGGTCGAGAGGACAGGGGCGACAGCGGGGGCGGCCATTTTGGCGGCGGCGGCGGTGGTAGTGGTAGCGGTGGGAGTGGTAGTCCTGGTGTCGCTCGTGGTGGGGTGGGGTGGTGGCGGTGGACTGAGGTTGTGGTGATTTCGCTCGCGGGACTGTGCAAAGGGTATTGGGCAGGTACGCAGAGGGCAGAGTAAATGGGTGGGAGCAGCAAGTCGCGCCCCGAGAACAGCACACACAAGAGAGACAGACGTCGAGAGCGGGCAGGTGCCCAAGGCGCGGGGCTCAGCTGGATAGAAAAATTCCCGGCCTCCGAGTCATTTGCGGCGCGGTGCCTGACGCCGCCGTTGAGCTACGCAAAGTCGTGCAGATCGCCTTTCTTTAGAATATTCCACTCACTCCCCCCAAGATGAAGTCCGAGTCAGTCGTTTGCATTTCTGCGCAATACTAATTCGTAGAGGCCTAAAACTACTGCTAGTGTACAGGTCATCACGGCATGACAAGCCAACACGACGATGGCTGACTACCCAACACCCCCGAGCCCCGACTCCACCAACGCCAATGAAATACCCGCTAATTTTCCCTTACCTCAGCACTTTCCCCCCTCTTACACCATCATCGCGAAATAAGCACCCATCGCCATTCCCAAGACCACGAGGCTGGGCGCCAACCGCTCGCCTGCCGCATTCTTGATCCGTATCTCCGTCAGCAATACCTCCGGGTCGTACGCCTTCGGTTCGCTCGAGTCACGAGTGCCGTTCCAGCAGTAGCGCTCGAAGCACGAATTGCACACTTCCGGAACTGCCGTGTTCGTCTTGTTCAAGCTGCGCGACAGGATGGCGCAGCCGACACAGACGGGCCACTGCTGGTCGACGGTGCCGTTGCCGCGGGTGGCGATGTCGTAGCCGTTCTCGATGATGGCATTGCGCTCGCTGTTGTTGTACGAGTCGGTGAAAGTCGAGACATTAGAATGATAAACGTAGGGTGTGTTAGGAAGATAGACGACCAGCGGGGTAGAACTGGAATAGTTGGAAATGTCGCAGCCGAAGAAAGTGGGCCGGTTGTTGAGCCCCAAGTTCACAAACGTGTTCTGGTCCGGGATTGAAGGGAAAATCGTGCCGTTGGCCTGGCTGGCGTTGAGCGAACGCTCGTAAGTGGCAACAAGAGCGGTTCCATTCGGCCAGTTGGCGCCCGGCTCTGACGTATCGGCCGAAGAATCTATAGCAAAGATAACATCGACGTCACGAGCGGGCTGGATCAGAGGCGAAAACGGAATGTTTTGGTAATCCTCTCCGCCATCCACAAGGGTAAGACGCTCGGTCATGGCGTTCGGGTTGGTGTCGTTGTTGTAGTGATAGAAAGGATTCGGCCTCCAAGAAGCAATATCGTCATTGTCTTCGCCAATGTCTTCAAGAACGTTGGTAAGAACGCTCGACAGAACGTCGGGTATCGAATAGTCGTGGAGCCGCAGAAGGAACTGGTTGAAAAGCGTGGACGACGTCCCCATCACGTAGCCAACGTTGTCAAATCCGCGGACGCAGGAACCGTTCGACGAAATGACGCCGCCATCGAAGTCAGAGCCAACGTAGCGCATCGGCGCAAAACCGAAAACAGTGGGGTCAAAAGAACCCATCTCCCAGGGATTGAACTCGTAGTTGGTGGCGTTACTAGAAATGACGGTTTCACCCGGAGCACGTCCGTCCGCTACGAGGAGAGGCATGGGAGTGTTGCCGCTTTTGAAATCTGGGTCATCCTGGATAGAAGAGAAGGTGTAGGCTGCAAATAGTCAGTGGAAGAATTCGACCAAACGAATCGCAACGACATACCTGGGCCTCCCTCGGAAGCGTTCACCAATTGATAGGAAAGAGCACGGCCCCAGTAATCCGTAATGGTGGTCTCGAAGCCGGCGTTGTTCTTGTCCTGGACACGGTCGTAGATGTGGTCGTAGTACTGGGCCGTGTTCAGAATCTGGAAGCCGCCCTCTTCAGGGCCCTTGAAGATCGAGTTTCCAAACTGCCAAAGCGATCCAGACACGTCGGGGTCGGTGCCGAGGATGTTTTGCACAGAGGTAAAGTTGTTGGTGAACAGAGAGCCAACCAGCCATCCACCTCCGGAAAGACCAGCGAGATAGGTCGCGGACTGCAAGAGACCACCCAGGTGACCAGCGCCTGTGGAATTGGTGGTACGCTCGTCGAAGGCGGCGATGGCGCCGGCGCCGTTCATCAGGGCGCGGTAGCCTCCACCGGAAATGGCAATACCGATGTTGGGCAGGGCCGAAGCATTGTTGCTGTGGGCCTTGAAGAAAGAGTCGACATCGAAGCCTTCAATGTTCATGCGCGTCAGGAGCTTGCGCATGGGATCGACGGTGTTGTTGCGGCGCGTCTCCAGCCATGACTTTTCGTGGTCCGACAGGCCGTTTGCGCGTCTGATGGTAGGCTTGTCCGAGGGGCAGCCGACATCCTTGGGCACGTAGAAGTCGGGGGCCTGGGCAGTGGCGCGCTTGAGAACGTCGAGGGGGGCAGCGACTGCGATTGCGGCAGCTTCTTCCTTGGTCAGGTCGCGCGGGATAACAATACCGGCTACGGAGACCTGGTTAGCTCAAATGGTAGCCGCGACAACGGAAGCATGCTGGCAAGCTCACCCGACACGCTGGAGAATAGCGAGGACGCGGTAGCCAGGCTGGCCAGGGACGTAGCGAACCTCATGGTGGGTGGGCGCGGTGCCGGAGGGGGTTGGGGTAGCAAAGGGAGCACACGAGCAGGCGGCAAGGCTGAAATATGTACATTGCTAGCGCGACAGGAAGAGGCGCATCACGGCACGTCCGGATACGCCCCCCCCTGCGGCACGAAATGGGGGCGATGACATGGTCCAAGGGAGATCGACGGGATATTCTTAGCGCTGCGGGCTCTTGGTGCCCGCCCGCCGCGAGATTAATTGAGCCAGCTAGGCGGGCCAAGCGCACCGCAAAAACTGTCGGTGGCCAGCACAGTGACTGGCTGCGTTTGTCTCAAATCCTTCGACCCGCAGCAGTGTTGCGAGGCTGTGAGCGACGCCCTCTCCACTTCTACCAGCTGCCTGTCCAAGCTGAAGATCCCTGCTTCCCGCCATCGCACTGCCGACTGCCTGCACCATGACGCAGATCACTCCAGCCTTCTTCTCATCATCCATCCGGAAAGCCGACGTCAGTCGTAATCAGTACCTACTTGTGTAAGCAGCAGGGACGCAGGGACAGCGCCTTTTCTCGTGGCGCCGCTCGATGGCTTTTCTCGGACATGAGCGGCTTAGGTAGCTTTTAGCACCCGAGCTCCCTTTTGGGCGATAACCGTACTCTCACCCCTCGTATTCGCAACGCCTACTCCTCCCTAGACATTGCCGTTATCCGCTGACAACACCTCTGCCACGTCCGCCCAGACGTTTGTCGGGACCCTGCCTTTTGCGTCTCTCCACGGTGTCAGGCATGTCATGGGCTAATTGCCTCATCCGTTTCAAGTGCTCGTGCTAAGGGCGCCATCCGTCGCTCGGTTACCAGGGACTGCCTCAACCCATCACAGGAGCACGTCAAACATCAACCTCCTCTGCCCCCTCCAATTCACCAGTCCCAGCTTTTGCGACCAGCTCGGCACTGGTGGCCGTTTCTTGGCGTGCTGTCTACCACAATACTTAGTCTGCACCGCCTCCGCAAAACCTCATTTCCGTATAGGCATCCAATGTCGTCTTCGGAACAACAAGCGCACGGTCAAATCTCCGCGCGCATAGCTTTCTAAATCGTCGTCTTCTCGCCCTGGCCTCATAAACAACGGCGCCTGCTGCATACATCTGCCGCCGGCATCCACATTTTCGGGCGCTTATCAACCCAAAACGTCCGTCGGACTCCCTGCTACATGCGTCGGAGGAGTAGCGCATGAACGAACACCAAACTCACCGGCGACTGGTGACCGGTTTCGAAAGCGGCACCAAGGCAGCATCGCCGTGATGTGCGGGGAGGGACGAGCGCAGCAGCACTCGGTCCAATGCAGACCGCCCAGCTTCACGTCGCCGTACTCAGACTGTTTGAGCATGCCAAGGGAATCCATCGTCGCCAAGTAAGTGTCCACCCGTTGGACCCATTGTTGGCTGCTGCCTGCGCCCCGCCATGTCGATGGCTAGATGTTTTTCACAAACACCGCCTACCTATCAGTCTTTATTAAGCTTCATCCCCACGTCAAGTGGAAACGGTAAGTGACTTTGGCCCCGTCTGTGCCGTGAATATGGAGCCATTGCAGGGCTGGCACGAGGCC
Source organism: Aplosporella prunicola CBS 121167 (assembly GCF_010093885.1). Classification (NCBI taxonomy): domain Eukaryota; kingdom Fungi; phylum Ascomycota; class Dothideomycetes; order Botryosphaeriales; family Aplosporellaceae; genus Aplosporella; species Aplosporella prunicola. The sequence goes on from NW_022983548.1 coordinate 533,064, forward strand.
ATGCAGGAGGTGCCAGCACACACACACACACACACAAACTCAAACGCCCTGGGGCTGTGTCCAGCCAGCGAGATGCGGCGCTTCCAGCGCGCTCTTCCCCACTCATCCGCTGTTCACCCGCTCGCTCGCGGGCCGCGGCTCAGCGACGATACGCGACGGACGTGCCGTGCCAGGCCTCCCACATCGTATCACGCATGTCCAACGCGTGCTTATCGGCCTTATCGAGCTTGCCAGGGCCTCCCACGTCGTCCGACTAAGACAAGGTTCTCGTGCTTCAACCATCACCATCGTTGCTTTGGCGTCGGCCGAAATGCCGTAAGCCGCAGCTCCATCATCCGGCGGTCCCGCGAGGTGTTCTTCCCACCACCACCAACAGGGTCTGCAGCTGTTGTCAGCTTCTCAAATCCGCAGCGCCGGCCATCACCATCGCACCATCAAGCTCGCTTAAGCACTTTCCCATCTCGTTTGCGCGATGCGCGCGCGCTGTCGGCTTCCGCGGTGCCCGCGATTCCGTATCCGCGGGGTGTCTATGGAATTTCCCATATTGCTTTCCATTCCATTTGATTGGCGCGCGCCTACTGCCTTCCCGACCCCCTTTTAGCGCGGACTGTTCACGACGTCACTCCCTTTATAGCGATAAAGCATGCAAACGAACACGCAAAATCCGATCGGATATACCGGCAAATCCCTTTTAAGCGGTTTGAAGTTGCTGACCAGCCCAAACGCCGTCAGATCTCTTGACCATACTCAGTAGATGGATCGCGATACCTCTGCCCATTTCTAAATGTCAGATCTGCTGACCCGAACGGATTAGAGCGCGCTTCATGAGCGAGCCTACCCGTTTAGCGAGTGCACTTGTTAGAGGCTTTGGGGTTTCATCGGGTGCCTGTCCCCTTATTGTAGTAGACGGATTTGGCAGTAAACACGCAGATCGTGATTGACAGTAGACGCTCAGCGATGGATGCTAGCTAAGCAAGAGCTTTAGACATGGAAGCTATTTTATATGCGCTTCGACTACTTCCATTCCAGGGCTACTAAGGTATGGAGAGGCTCTGCTTAGCGCGCTCGCCGGACAGTCAACCCCGCTCATGAACCACGACCGGCAGCCGGGGCCAGATTCGACAACAACTGTCAGGCTTCCAGGCAGTTCGGCGTCCGTCAGCGACGCATGGCGGCGTGCGTAAGGTAGGAGGTAAGCTTGGTGGACGGATGAGTCAGGCGGCGTGTTCGACGGCGCCGCCGACGACAATGACGAGTAGGTAGGTGGTGGGTAAGGCGGGTGGCCTGTCTACCTATCTGCCCTCTATGTGCTGGATCGAATGGCGGGGTAAATAGGTACAATTAGCCAGGCGGCGGGCGGGACGGAAGAGGACCGGTAGGTATTCCCGCTCGCAGCCTCAGGCGCGGCACCGTGCCTGAGTCATACATAGGTAGTGGTCCCTGGCACAGTGAGAGAAGTGTCCTCCGCCTTTGGTTCCACGTAGAGGTATAAAAGCCAGGCCACGACGGTCGGTCGGCAATTGAGGCCGAGAAGGATAATGTGCGAGCAAAGGTCCTAGTACGTTAAGTACTACAGTACTTAGCCCTGCGGGTCGAAAATCCGTCACCGCCACCTTCGCCGCCGCGCCTTTGGCTGCCTGCGATTGGCCTACCGGGTCTCGCCATCGTCACCTTTTTTCGCTCGCTTGGCTGCGGGCTGGTTGGGGGAGCGGGATATTTAAGAGGCGGAGGGTCGCGCGCCAGGGCGCGGGTCGCTTGCTTCCATTGCTCGAGTTTTATTTACTATCTGCCTAAATCTGCAGAGGACCGGCTTACGCTTGCACGTTTCTGTGGTTAGAAAGAGCTGCGCTTTTTGGTTAGAGGATTTGGGTTTTACCTACTGTTGGTTACGCCCACATTATTTGGCTTGTCTGCTTCTGCTTCGTCTTTTCGTTCTTCCTCCTCTAGATTCTTTAAACAATTACCACCACGACCATCACAACCGCAACCGCAACAATGGCGCCAACAATCCACCTCGTCCGCCACGCCCAAGGCTTCCACAACCTCACCCCAGACAACTACTCCATGGTACCCCTCCCCCTCTCCCAGCACCGCTACAACAACAAGCACACGCACTAACCCCAGCAGCACGACCCGCTCCTCACCCCCCTCGGCCGCGAGCAATGTCTCGCTTTGCAGCGCGCCTTCCCGGTGCCGCTGAGCACCCTCGCCGCCGTCGTCGCCTCCCCCATCAAACGCACAATCTACACGGCGCTACTGACGTTCGCGCCCACCATCGCGGCCAAAAACCTGCGCGTCGTCGCGCTCCCCGAACTGCAGGAGACGTCCGCCATGCCGTGCGACACGGGCTCGCCGCGCGCGGAACTAGAGCGCGAGTTCGCGGGGCAGCCGGTCGATCTGGGCTTAGTGGGCGAGGGGTGGGACAGCAAGACCGGGAAGTGGGCGGATGAGGCGGGGGCGATTGGCGCGAGAGCGGCGGAGGCGAGGCGCTGGCTCGCCGAGCTGGTCAAGGAGATGCAGGGAGAGGGCCATGTCGCGGTTGTGACGCATGGCAGCTTTTTGCACTATTTGACGCGGGATTGGGAGGGGTTTGATGGGCTTGCTGGCACTGGGTGGCGCAATACCGAGGTCAGGAGTTTTGGGCTGCGGGAGGAGGAGGGTGGCGAGGTGGGGCTGGTCGAGACGGAGGAGAGTAGGGCGAGGAGGAGTGAGATAGGGGGGCCGAGTAGTGGGGGGGAACAGGCGACTGGGCCGGCGGTGGAGGAGGAGAAGGCCAACAAGGTGCTGGGTGCGGAGGAGGTGAGCGTGAGGGCGTGATGGACGAGTACTCTACTCTAGGTGGAGGAAGGGTCTAGAGGTGCCTATAGATTTAGAGAGTTGTTAGATGCTGTCGTACATGGCGTGGGTAGAGTAGCTATCAAATAGTTACACGACGAATGGAGAAACCGGCGCCGTACTGACGTCCAGAACCATCCGCCACTCCGACACGACACAACCTACCTACTCTAGTCTCGTCTGCAGCGTGAAGAGTGAAGATGTACTCGTACTCTGCAATGTAGCTTCCCACGAGGCTAGCGCAAAGCCACCGATGTTCGGATCGGAGTCGATCGTTTTAGCCCGCCCAAGACCCTGAGAAGCACCACAGGCTCACAGCACTCAGCTCAGCTCACAGCCACACGTGCAGCGCTAGCAAGAGCTTGAGTGCGCTTATCTCAGTGGCACGCATAGTAGTAGTACTTTACTCGAGTACAGTCTGCACAGCCTCGGCACCACGCCGTCGCACGCAATGCATGCACTCAACACTGGTGAAGCGGGGTTCCGGGCCGGCCGACAACGGCGACGCATGGAAGTGGATTCGTCAGCAGCAGCATCATGGCGAGAGTCAGCTGCGCAGAAAGAGCTGGATTGGAAAGACGGTCCTGCCTCGCTGAGTGGCAGGACCCTCGCGGGCTGACTGATTGACGTCTTCGATGCGCGCGCGCCATTCCTGATCTGGCAAGGCGGCGCTGGCGCAATTCCGATGGATGCGGCGCGTCGAGACGTGTGCAATCGGCCGCTGTAAATATGCCGTCGATTCGGCCTCTTCCTCTTCTTCTTCTTCTTCTCCGCCTACTACTACTTTGTCTTTCTCCCGGCATTGACTGACTGCCTACGTGGACAATTGCCGCCATCTCACTTCGTTTTTCCTTCAAAGGCCTTCCCCACACACACGTCGCGGAAGCTAGTCTACCTATATACTCGCAGTACCTATCTACTTAGTTACTCAACGGAAAACCACCACCTCCTACTTACACACATCCACCATGGACGCGAGGTTCGGCACGCCCGCGCCCGCAACTACCACCACCCCGCCGCTCGACGACGCCATCAAAGCCGAGCTCGACGCCTCCGACTCCTCCGCCGCCTCGAGCCCGCGCCCCAACAGCCCCGGCGCCAGCAGCGTCACCACGACCACGACCTCGACAATGACCATGTCCGCGTCCGCCCCGACCATCGAGCTCCCCGCCGCCGCCGCCGCAACCGCATCCCTCAAGCGCAAGCGCTCCACGGCCCTCACGCCCCCACTCTCCGCCGCTGACGCGGACCACTCCCCCGCGCTCTCGACGGCCCTGCACGTCCTCGCGACAGAAGCAACAGCGCTGTCCTACATAACGCGACTCTACGAGACGTCGCCCGTCGCGAAAACAGGGCTCCTGGGCGCCATTGACGCCGTCGAAACCGCGCTCGCAGCAGGCGGCAAGGTGGTTGTCAGCGGGGTGGGCAAGAGCGGGCTCGTGGGGCGCAAAACCGTCGCGACGCTCAAGAGCCTGGGGCTGGCAGCGTCGTTCCTGCACGCGGCGGAAGCAGTGCACGGCGACCTCGGCGACGTGCAGCCGCGCGACGTCGTCGTCATCATAAGCTTTTCGGGGCGCACGGCGGAGCTGCTGGCCCTGCTGCCGCATCTCCCGCCTGCGGTGCCTGTGATTGCCCTCTCCGGCCATGTCAAGCCCGAGTGCTGCCCGCTGCTTGAGGGCAGGAGCCCCGAGTTGGGCATCTTGCTCCCGGCGCCTGTGCATGAGGCCGAGGAAACGAGTTTCGGCGTTGCGGCGCCGACGACGAGCACGGCGGTCGCGATGGCGCTGGGCGATATGCTGGCGATTGCGGCGGCCGAGCGCGTGCTTGGTGAGGCGGTGGGAGAGGTGTTTCGCGGGAATCATCCCGGGGGCGCTATTGGTGCGAGGGGCAGGGAGAGGGCGGCCGTCACGGGTGTGCCGACGAAGAGGCTTAGGCGGGGTGAGGTCTGAGGGCCGCGGGAGACGGCACGCTGGCTGGCGGCCTTTGCAGGCCACCACCTGACGTCCTTCGCCGTACTGTATCCCCGCTCGGCTGGCCGCAAAACATGCGCGCATACATGAAACCCGGCACGAGCGATGAAAAAGAAGGAGAGGACGGATGAGAGGAAGGAGAGGGACGGCCCTCACACTCGCCTCACCTCATGTCTCGTCTCGCCACTTTTCATCCAGCAGCATCAAAAGCAAGCGCTTCCACGCCATGCGACCCATACACTCAACGACCGCACCCCGCTGCAACAAGCACAAGCACAAGCAACAAGCAGTGAGCTGCGCGCTCTGCCTCTGCCACCACTACCACCACCACCACCACCCGCTGCAACCGCCCCCAGCTGTCTTCCGCCCCGTGAGCTGTTTAGTTCAGATAGCGGGGTGTTGCTGGGGCTAGGGCTGGGGTTGTGGTTGTGGTTATGGAGAAGGCGAAGAAGCGCGAGGACTCAGGACTGGAGTGTAGATGCAACTAGCAGTAGAAAGAGGAAAAGAGAGGAAGGATGGAGAGGAGTGGAGGACGGGAAAAGGGAAGAAGTGGAAAGGAAAAGGAAAAGGAAAGAGGGTTAGTAATGAGCAATGAGGCTGGCAATAGGAATAGCTAGCACGCTTTTCGACCACGACACTATTAACACAACCACGCGCGAGGACTGCGCGCGCTTGTTCGTTCGCTCGCTCGTTCGTTCGGCGCTACTGTGGCTGTCTCGGAGTGAGCGAGTAGGTGGCTTTGTCGTCGTCGTCGGCGGCGGCGAGGGGTGCGGTGTATGTAGCTATCACACACCTTATGCTCGTCTATAATACCCATTCGTCCAGCTGGCAAATAGTAAATGGCAAATGTTAAATAGCTAGCTAGTACGACACTTCTTCTCCCTTTCCTTTCCTTTCCTTTCCTTTCATATCCATATCATCCATCACTACGAGCTTCCAGCCCAGATTATCGCACATGTCGGAACCGCGTTTGACGGCTTGGCCTATCTGACCGGTTTCACGGGGTTCCAGAAAGGCGGCTCGGGTTAACAGGGCCAGAAAAATTCCAGATCAACGATGGTCGCCGCGCTGTTCTGAGACGAGCGGTGATGGTGCGGGTTAGGAGCGTGGGGTGCTGGTGAGGCGTGTTGGTGGTACGTGATGGTGGTTGTCGGCGCTGCTGTGGGCTGTGGGTGTGGTAGAGAGGAGATGGGGTTTGTTGCTGGTGCTGTGCTGTGCTGTGCTGTGGGTGTGAAGGGCTGGGATATGGTGGCCCGGTCCACGTAGATATTGCCGAAAGTGACGGAGAGGAATACCTCTTTTGTGTCGCTGGTAGTGTGTGTGTGCACCTTGAGTTTTCGTCGATTTGTGGTGCTCTAGGCTGGTATTTATATAGGAGTAGTTTAAAAATGTTTCTAGAGGAATAAGCTAAACACCCTTTTAAGTAATCTTTCTGTTCAACGATATGGAGAAGTTTACTAAAGCTGAAGCGGGAGTCGAACACTGAGTAGTTCTTAAGGTATATGGCATAACTGGCGGAATACCAGGAGTGAAATACGAGATTAAGGATAGTAGCTTTATATGTAGATCAGCAGAAGAGATTTTATATAGGCTAGGAGGTCTACGCTATAGGACCGATAAGTATGAATTTATATATTGTAATTGGTGAAAACACTAACATTTTACTAAAACAACCCGTCTACCGCCAACCTAAGTCAACGCTATCTTTTCCTTTTCTTCCCTAGGTGCCAAACTAAGCTACTATTTTTCAGTGTTTACAATTCACTCTTCTCTTAAAAGCGGATAACAAACTTCCCTTATATTCACAATCGCCACCCTCCCTCATCGTAGCCTTCATCAACGCACTACCCTCAATTGCAGCCCACACTTTCACGCCATAACTTTAACACCAGCTCCCTTACCTCCTTTAACTACCACAAAGAGACAACAACGCGCACATTGACGTCAGCCTAACAGCATATTCAACCCTCCCACAAGCTAAGTCCTAAGGATACCTAAAGATGAACTCATTTCTAGTGCAACGACGTATCACCTCAACACAAAGCGCGTATAAAACAGTAAAGCATCCCCTAGCATCCAACCACACGACAACCCATCCCACAGGTAGGGAACCGACAATGGCGCCGCTGCCGACACCAGCACCGGCGATGAAAGGGATAAAGATAGGGAGGAGTAGTAACGCAAATAGCAGCATCCAACACCTCACAAACCTAACAATCCACAAAGGCCACAGCATGGTGGGGAAAAAAAAAACGTAAATTACAAGTCTGTAACCAACAGCAGCACGCAGCACCCATACTCAGCGCCCCCAGAAACAGGTAACAGTAACCACCACCGCCCACCAACGACAGTAAGCAGCAGCGCGCAACCCCAGACCCATCTTCAATGGAACCAGAAACGCAAACCCAGACACCTGCTCCGCTGTGTGTGTGTGGACGACCACCACATCCAGGTTTTCCACTATTCCCGTTTGTATGAACAGCATTCCATAACGAGTCGAAGGACGCTACCTTGCAGCTGCGTCTAGCTTTCTCATAGCTGACTAGGTAGGTAGGTAGGGGTCTTTTATACGCCGCCATTCTGCCATCCCGCAGATTCACACCGCTAACTAGCACTCACTCGGCCTAGAATCATGCAAAGAATTTCGCGTACACACTCAGTATATACATGCGCCAATAACACAAAATAACACAACAAACATACATCCAGAGACGAGATCAGACATTATTAGCGCGCTCTACGTTTATATGTATACAGGCAGCCGCTCTTCTTCCACTACTCTACTTCTTCTTCTTCTCTTTAAAACCAGACGGAGGCGACAGATGCCAGACGATAGACGAGTGTCTCTGCTCTGCTTCTTTCCATCATTCATTCATTCTTCCTTTCGTTCGTTCGCTCGTTCATTCCTTCGTCTCTCATCCAATCATGCCCGTTCATCTCCGCGCCGTCGCTCAAGCAGCTTTATAGCATAATAAGCTTAATCCGGCTTAACCCAGCTCGCTTGCGTGGCCGGTTGGGCCTTGGGAGGCATCTGGTTCACGGTGTTAGTCGCAGTTCGGACTTACGGGCAGTAACACAGGTAAACGGAAACAAAAAGAGAGGACGAAAGAAAGAAAGATAACGGGAAAAGGCGAGTAAGAAGAAAAGCCCAGCACTCACAATCCATGGTAACAAACGCCCTATCCACCTCCCCCAGGCCCTCACAACAATACTGCAGCGTCTCAGCGACATCATGCGCACGCCTCAACGGCGTCTTCTCATCCAACAGCACGTCCATCTCGACCCAGATGCCGTCGCCCGCATGGTACGCCGTCACGCTCTTGTAGCCCACGACCACGGGGCTGAACCGCCACGCCAGGTACAGCAGCTTGCGGTGCACGCGCTCCGAGGCCGCCGACCCGGTCAGCCGCGTCACGTTCTGCAGGCATGTGTCCGCCCAGTCGTAGATGATGAATAGTGAGAGGATCGCTGCGCCTACGGGGTCGAACCACCATAGGTTCGCTTTGTACCCGATTACGGGGAAGAGGAGCGAGAGCGTGTTGAAGACTACGTCGGTTTTGCAGTCTGTGGGGAGGGAGGGCGTTAGTAGCGTGTCTGGATGGAGGGAAGAGGTCGCGTGGGTGCTTTCTGTGGTCCATGTGGGAGGGATGGGACTCACCTTGAGCGAGCGCCTGCACTTGCGTCGTCTTGATCGGGATGCACCCAAACCAGATCAGCCCCTTCACGCCCACTGTCGCCGCCATGGCTCCAATCGCGATCGCTGGCAGCTGCACCGGGACCTTGTCTCCGCTGGCGGCGAGCTTCTCAATCGACTCTTGCAGGATCTGGATGAACGAGACAATCATGATCTATGTACAACGTTTATATCAGCAACAGTCATTGGCTATCAACGAGTAGCGAACGGATGATAGGTAAAGAAGAGGAGAGCGCGCATACAATAGAGAATACCAAAATCCCAATTGGCTCGAGCCGCTTGCGGCCGACGGGAAACTTGGCTTTGAGACGATGCAGCCGCCACTTGACAAGCTTGTTCGTTGTCCACACGATGATAGTGCAGAGCAGGTCGAGGGCTGAATCCACCAGGGACGCAATAAGTGAGAGTGACGACGAGAAGAACGCCGCAATGCACTTGGCTAACAGCAGCAAGATATTCGCGACCACGTTGATCTGGCACACACAAAGTCAGCTCTGCCCACCAAGGTCTAGCCTTTGCCCAGTATCTGTACACAGATCCACAGCCAACAACCGTGTTATGAGACTCACATTGATCGCCCACTTCGCGTTCCGCCGCGCCTTGCGCCTAGCCGCACGCTCATCTTCCGGCAGCAATGGCTCGATCGATTCCGACGTCGCTTGCAGCGCGCCTCCGCTCTCCGCAACACCATCGTGGTCCATATCACGCGGGTTCATCGAGTCGAGGACATCGTCCGCCATAGCCATGACCAGCGCATCAACCTACAAACAAACACAACCTCATATCAGCACGTGTTCCGGGTAGCACTCAGGTGGGGGCGTGGGAGCACATAGCCGGACGCCATACCTCAAGCCAATCATTAAGCTTCTCGTTCTGCTCGCGATAAAACGCCTGGACCTTCTTGTTCTTGAGTTTCTTGATCGCATCCTCGCTCATACGATACCCCTCCAGCTCGTTCCTGTCAATTCCCTCTTTCAGCTGCACCTTCAGCCGGTTCACATCCTGCATGTCCATGGTTGCAGCAATCGCGTCGCGGAACCGCCATTTCGGCGGCACGCGTGGGCCCGTCTCCACATCGTCATTGATTTTGTAATCGTCGTTTTCTTCGTCAGAGGATGCAGCACGTCCGTTGGCTGCACGATGGCGTCCTGACACCATGTTTTGCGTGTGCGTGGGGGTAATGCGAAGAGGGGGGATGGGAGAGGTGGGTGTACTCCGGATGGTGACAGCGTGATGTGTGAACGCGACGGCAAGACAGGCAAACAAACAGGTCGAAAGGGACGGAGGGGGTCCCGCTCTTGAGTGTTTCGGGTGACCCTTGAGACGTGTTTACATCATGCGAACAAGCTTCAGGGCGTCGGACACTTTACGCGATCCGGCCTGGGAGCGTGCGAAGCGGGCTGGCTGCCAAGGTGTTCGTTGGTTCGGTTTCCGGGTGTTGCTTCCCACCCTTGATGAGATGACGTCGTTGATGCGCCAGCCCTGCCACGCACGGTGCCGGCTTCCCGGGTGCCTGTTGATCGTCCGTCGGCTGCGGCCGAGATGGGCTTGGACACCTCATCGCGCCTTGACCGCATGTGCTTTGTCTGAATCCTCAACGCGTACCCTCGTCATGCATTCGCTCCATCCAGCTACCTTCGTTTGAAGACAAAGCCTGTGGCATTTTCTTTGATGCTCCATTAAGTATTGCCTGGCTGTGTTCCATGCAAGAGCGGGATGAGTTGCTTGAACATAATTATACTGGCGTGACGAAGTTGACTAAGGATAAAATAATTGCAGTGTGAAAAAGGAGTGGATTAAAGGATGATTAAGAGGGCAGACTGACTTGTTTAAATAGGCACCTTGAGAGGTGAGATGGCACAGAGTTCTGCAGTCCTCGATGTCAACATTTGTCGGACATGGCATTGAGCGGTAGCAACTATTCAGCAAGACAGGATCTTAGCATTTTAAACCGAAATACCTCTAATCCTATGCTAGTAAATATGCATTGATATGAGATGTCTTTCCCAACCCGTTTTTTGCCCATACAGTCAGTATCTATATATATCATCCATTCGCCCCAGCCAACCCAATGCATAATCTTACACAGCCGCCCTCAATACCACGCATCTATTTCACCGGCTTGACGCCCTTGTGAATAGCCGCAATGCCGTTCGTCAGGTCCTCCCAGCCCTGGCCCGGCACCATGAAGCCCGCCGCCTTGATCATGTCCCTGAACTCCGTCTGGCTGGGGAAGCGCTCAATGCTCTCAACAAGGTACTGGTAGCTGTCGCGATCACCGGCAACCAGCTGGCCAATAAGCGGGATAGCGCTGAAGCTCCAGCGCTTGTAGACCTGATCGAAGAGGGGGTTGTTGACCTTGCTGAACTCGAGGCAAGCAAACACGCCACCGGGGCGCAGGACGCGGTACGCCTCGCGCAGGGCGCGGTCCTTGTCGGTGAAGTTGCGGATGCCGAACGCGACCGTGTAGAGGTCGATGGAGTTGTCCGGGATCATGTCAAGGTGCTCGGCGTTGGCCTCGACAAAGTCGAGCCGCCCGCTGCGCGCGTACGGCGTCGCCAGCGCCCGCTTCTTGCCCTCCGCTAGCATGGCCGGGTTGATGTCTGAGATAGTTACCCGCGTGTGCGGGTCGTTGTTGATCGTCGACGCGTGGTCCAGCATCCGGAAGGCAATGTCGCCCGTGCCGCCTGCAATGTCGAGGATGTTCCAGCCTTGCTGCTGTGCGGCGCCGGACGGGCCGCGTGCCGCGTGCAGAGGGTTGCTTCCTGGATTGAGGTTGCGCACAAAGTGGTCTTTCCACAAACGGTGGATGCCGAGCGACATCAGGTCGTTCATGGTGTCGTAGGATGCGGCGACGGAGGAAAAGACGCCGGCAACTGCCCATTGTCAATGAGTGTTACTGGAAGGCCATTGCGGAGCGTCACGTACCCTTCGACTCTTTCAACGACTCGGCCACCGTCTCGAAGCCAAAGTGCGTCGTCTTCTCCTGCTGGGAGCCGGGCTGGCGTGGCGCCTGCTGCTGCGCATAGCGGGCAGCGCAAGAAAAGCACCGGTACGGCTCACGCTTCGCGCCGGCAGCGACATCACGCAGCAATTGACGGCGGAGGACGAGTCTCGAACTGTTCATATTGGGCAGACGGGCAGGAAGACGGGAGGTTGGGGAGTGTTTGCAGGCGGAATAGATCGAGGTGTGAGTGACGGGGACGACGATCTGCTCGCGCGAAGTTGTTCCGCTAGCGCGTGCTTGCGGCGACTGTGCGCGAGTCAATAGGGCTGGACCCCAGCGGTGGACTGACTCGTGCCGTCGCCGCAAAGCCGCCGCTTGCCGCTCTCCGCATTTGTACTCCGCATTCCTTCTCATCCTCGGCCGACAACATGATCCCTTCACCATGTTTCCCCGCTGTCGAGTCCTCGCCAGCAGACGATCCTCGCTGCCCCTACGCAGCCAAATAATCACTGAACGTCCGCGGCCGCGCGTGCCGGTGTATAACGCAAGTACACGATGGACCTCTGGAGGGGTACCCCAGAAGCTGGGGTCAGACCGGTAAGGCTGCGCTGCCCCTCTCTGCCTGCATTTGCAAACGCACCCCGCTAACGCCGCCCGCTTCTGCAGCGTCCACTTCCCCGGCGCCGTGAATAGCAAGTTCACCACGACGTTGAGCTTCGACCAACCAGAGTCCCGTCCCGCCATGCCCACTTACCGCATCCTCGACCAGGACGGCGAGGTCGTAGATAAGGAGCGCGGGCCGCCCTCGGTCCCGGATGAAGAGGTGCTGAAATGGTACACCAATATGCTGACAGTCAGCATCATGGACCTCATCATGTTCGAAGCCCAGCGCCAGGGCCGCCTCTCCTTCTACATGGTGTCCGCGGGCGAAGAAGGCATCGCCGTGGGCAGTGCCGCAGCTCTCCACCCTGACGACGTCATCTTCGCCCAATACCGTGAAGCGGGCGTCTTCGCCCAGCGTGGCTTCACCCTCGACGACTTCATGGCGCAGCTGTTTGCAAACCGGCACGACCCAGGCTTGGGACGCAACATGCCGGTGCACTACGGCAGCGCCGCCCTGCACATCCACACAATCAGCTCACCACTAGCAACCCAAATCCCACACGCAGCAGGTGCAGCCTACGCCCTCAAGCAGCAAGACCTGCACCGCCCATCCGCCGACGCAGCAGGCGGAGCCGGTGAATCCGCCGCCCGCCGCGTCGTGGCCTGCTACTTCGGCGAGGGTGCAGCCAGCGAAGGCGACTTCCACGCGGCGCTCAACATAGCCGCGACGCGCGGGTGCCCCGTCGTCTTCGTATGCCGTAACAACGGGTTCGCGATCAGCACGCCAACACTAGAGCAGTACCGGGGGGACGGGATCGCAAGCCGCGGGCTAGGCTACGGGATCGAGACAGTGCGAGTAGACGGAAACGACGTATTCGCAGTACACGAAGCCACGCTGGCCGCGCGAGCCAAGGCGCTGGAGAACGGCGGGCGCCCCATCCTGCTCGAGGCCATGAGCTACCGTGTCAGCCACCACAGCACGTCGGACGACAGCTTCGCGTACCGGGCGCGCGTCGAAGTCGAGGACTGGAAGCGGCGCGACAACCCCATCACGCGGCTGCGCAAGTGGCTTGAGGCGCGCGGGCTCTGGGACGAGGAGCGCGAGACCGACGCCCGCGCCCGCATCCGCAAGGACGTCTTGGCGGCGTTTGCGCGCGCCGAAAAGGAAAAACGCCCTCCGGTTAGGAATCTCTGGGAGGGCGTGTATGCCGAGGTGACGGAGGAGGCGGAGGCGCAGATCGCTGAGATGAAGCGCCTGTTGGAGAAGTATGAGGCGGAGTATGATCTTAGTGAGTATGAGGGCGGGATTGCCGGGTTGGATAGGAAGAAGGAGTGAGTTAGTGAGTGAGTTTGTGTGAGTGCGGATGCATGTGGAGGCGTTTGTTGGGGTGGGGAGTTGGGGCGGAGTTTCGTTTTGTATATAGCGGCAATGGGATTGGGTATACACAAAAAGGGATTCTGAGCGTGTGTGCATGGTGACCCATGCGAACTCGCTTTGCTGAACATGACATATCTGAGGATTTAGCTCAGTCCCGGTTGATTTGCAGAATAGTTAAAGGATAGACGGGTTCTCTGGGGCGTGATGCGGAGTGAGTGGTGGGGCCTTGCTTGAGATGCTGATGTGGGTATACTTAGGTCTCTGCTGGCTGGCTGTGGGTTGGGGAGGGAAAGAGCGGCCACTGCCTGGTTGTTGCCTGGCTTGTCTGACAACTGCCACCCACCCTGTTTTTCAAAAACCTGGGAACTGACGACGACTTCTGTTGCTGCTGCGCCGGTACAATTGATTGACACGTAAAAGGCACCTCCTGCACGCGAAGGAATGCAAGAAAGGAGATTCCAACCAATTACAACCCGAAACGGTAATCTAATATACAGCCCACCCCCACAAACCCAACCAAGTAGATAAGCAGCCATCTCAAGCCTCATCCACGACCTTCTTACTCTTCTGCTTCTTCTCCCACTCCTCCAAAATTGGCGGAGGCTTCCTCGCGGCACGCTCCTCCTTCATCATCTCCTTCTTGCGCTCAAGCTTGCGCAGCTTCTTCGCGAGCTGACTCCTCGCAGCCTCGAACTTGCGCAGCTTCTTCTCGACCCTCTTCTGGCCGTCTTGACTGGGCGGGCGCGCCGCGATGCGCTGCTGCAGCTGCTCCTCGGCTAGGCGGTACTCCTCCGCGAGCTTGCGCTCCTTCTTGCGCGTCTTCTTCTCTGCGCGCTTCTCCAGCGCGATGCGGTTCTCCTCTTGCCGCTGTGCGCGCAGCACATCCGGGGGCAGCGCGTTGGGGTCTCGCGGCGGTTCGGCTTTGGCTTTTAGCGCTGCTGTTGTCCAGTCTTCTTCTCTTCCTTCCCTTTCTTCTTCTTCCCCTCCTTCTTTGGTTGCTTCCCTCAGCTTCTTTCTATACAGCCGTTCCCGCTCCGCGCGCTCCAACTTCCATTCTTTTTTTTTGTCGTGCAAAGTCTTGGACAGCACGTCCGCTTCCGCTCTGCGCTGCGCGGCATGCTGAATGGCATTCCGTACATCAAGTTCTGTGACGCCTTGGGGCAGTTGCCTGGCCGCCATCTGACGTTTAAGCGGCTGAGCGATATCTGATGCTTTACGGGCTTTTTTGTGTGCTGCTTGCCATTGCTGTTCCAGTTTTTCCAAGGAGGCTTCCTTCTTCGCTGTCTTGGTTCCTATCCACTCTTCTTTCTCTTTGCGGAGTTCGACTGCTCTTCGCATGTTTACGAGCGTTTTCTGGATCTCTATGAGGCTTTCTGCTGCAGGCGCTTCAATGTCCACATTGCCAGCTGTCCCCTGCTCGTTGACAAGTGCACTTGTCTTTTGGAGAAGCTCCAATGACGTTTCCATTTCTGTAACACAATCATATGTTGCAGCCAACCCCGAGGAGATAACTCTTTCTAATGCTTGGTAAGTGGGCTCTGGGGGTGATGAATACTCCACCACTGTGCTTTCGAATTCGCTGTCAATTGTTTTATTGATTTGCTTTGTCAACTTATCTCTTTCTCTCTTCAATGCCAGGTTCTGTGCCTTAACCAATCTTGCATGGAGGATTTTTGCTCTTTGTTCCTGGTATTTTTTCTTGAGTTCTGCCATTGTCTCCTTCGTGATATCTGGCAAAGAAAGCTCATGGCCGTATAAAGCCATGCAAACCATGGCTTGCATCGTGTACACAGCATCGTTGCCAGCATTGTGAAGATATTTAGGAACAATGTCGAGCGCGGTCACCAGCTTCTCGAGTCCAAGGGGCAGTGAAAGTTCTTTGGCAACCGTCTGCGTGTCCATATTGAGGACAACGGACTTTTCGGAAGTGACATCGTAATCGAGTCTTTTCATATAGCGAATGTCCTCTTTGAGGTCGTGCCCTACGAGAATAAAATTACGCAAAGCGCCTTTGGTTTTTTTCGTCTCATCTGGTGCGGTAAAGAGTTTCTTGAAGATGCCTGGCATTTCTTTTATTGGTCTGGTTTCACTGGTACCAAACATGAATTTTTCAGGGCAACCTGGGGCAAATCTTTTGTTAATATACTTTGCGCGTCCCCTAATTGTGAAGTGATGGGCGTCGATGCTTCTTATCCATTCCATGCGGTCTGTAGGCCGGGACAAGAAACGCGTATCCAAAGCCGCAATTCCTATTTCGGTGACCTTGCTGGTATTGCGTTCCCAGGCCTCTGCATCAACGGCTAGGAAGATGGGGTCCTCGATGTCCTTGATGCCCTTGGAAGATGCTGATTCCGTGTCAAGGCCAAAATGTCGCCTCAACTGAGCGAGGGCGCTTGATGATACCGGTGCTTTTTTGCTTGGTGCCTCGGTTATCCCCGGAGTTTGACCTTTTGGATGTTCGCGCTCTCCCAGCCCTTCAAAATCTTCTACTTTTTCCGATTCCTGAGTTTCTTTGGTGGAGTAGGACCTTAACGCTTGTTGGAGTCCTTGGGTGGTGGCGCGGGGCAACTGAGCCCGAAAAAGTCCTCTGCAAACCACTCCACTTGGAATGCAGGGACGGCGTGTCACCGCGAGCGACGCTGAACGGAAGATATGCCTGATCATATTGTTGGTGCCAGGTCTTTCTGCACAGGCGCGCGCTGGTAGAAAATGTTGATCAGAGCAAAGAGTGGAAGTACGGGCTAGCAGTGGCGTTCGGAAAAACTAGACCCGTTGTGGCAGGAGCCTCTGTCCGTGCCTCTGTGGCGCGCGGCCTGGCGAACGACTTTATTTTCCCTCACGTGCCGTACCCTTTTTACATCTTTTCCACAGCAACCTCCTGGTTCCGAGAAACATCACGCCCGTCGTCCTCTTTGCACGAGCAACTACTCAGTTTGTCTCGGGCTTGCTCGAGTCTGTACTGCTTTCCCACCGTGGGCAACAATGCACTCTTGTACCACGATTGTCAGCGCCTACCTATCAGCATCTTGGAGCTCACAGGAGCTCGAGTCGAGCCGCTCATGGATCGTCGCCTATCATTCCGCCCGTGATCGTGGACATGCGCTGTACACCGTGTTTCACTTGAACGACATCATCACGATTGAGTGAGTATTATTTGTTCGTGCGAAGCAATATGCAAGCGGGCAATATGCAAGGGCGACTCCCTACTCCTACAGCTCGCGCAAATCATTCGAGTGGCATCGACCAGCTCCGACTTCCACCCGCCGTGAGAAGGCAACGGCAGCGTATCGGATCGGTCGGATGATGCTGTTGCAGGCCTTGGAATGCTGTGCTTCATGGATGGCCTGCTCCACCGCAGCATTTGTGATCGACAACGCATCCTGCTTCGGACGTGCTCGCAGGCAGGCCCGACGAGGGCGAGAGAAAGAGCTTCATGCGATGCCAAGAGAGAGACGAGGCGGTGACATGGCCGACAGTCTTCCCGAATCCCCGATAAGGGCCATTGTATGGGATCTCGAAAAAGGAGTTGTGAGCTGCTGGGAAGGGTGACAGAGAAGGAAGTATCACAAACAAGATCCTGCACAACTTTCATCTGCGACCTTGTCGGGCCGCTTGGTTCATGGGTCAGGACAGGCATAGCCACTACTCGCAATCCACATTATATCGACCGGGTTGTAGTTGCTATTTCCGACCCGCATCGGATTTCGCGATGATCGTTCTTCCACAAACCCGAGCCCAATAGACGGGCTCGCGACGGAGAAAAGACGCCCGTCGCCCGGCTGGGTGTATGACGTGTAGTGATGTGCCTCGCTCATCTCCGGAGGATCTGAGAGAAGAAGGCTCTCACGTGCCTCTGGTGCGGGGCTAACGTAGCCTCGAGCCCTGAACCAAGATCTTAACCAGGGATCCAGGAACCTCATCTCATAATCCATACCCTGTTATACATTCAGCTGCAGTCTGCATGCATCGTCTGATACAGCCAAGAATATTGCCTCATGCGCTTCAGAGTCAACTACGCTGGCACGCATCGCCCCGTTTGCGTTTCCCCCCGCTTTCAGCCAAGACTAGCTGACACTTACATATTGCCGATTCCCAGCCTGACACAACATTGGCCAGGACCGCCTTTCGCTGAAGCCTTGGCTACATATTCGGGTGTGCTCTGCTGACCAGTAGTAACATTCAACTTTCTCCTAGAGATCTGACGGTACCTTTTGGTGGAGAACCATTTCTATGACCAAGTGCCGTTCGTCCAGGTCAGCAGGCCGCAAAGTCCGCTGATCGGGTTACTTGTCGACCTGACGACCTAGGCAATATCACAAGACCGCCCAGGACGACGTGTCAGACGGCCGACTTGATCAGTTTACTCTCGCATGAGTCCAGGTTTCATGCGCCACGGCTGGTGCTAAGAGCCGCTCTTTTGCTACCCCACATTTTTCAAGTTACACCCGTTCCGACACGCGGAAGAACGAGCATTGTGCCATTAAGCGCTCGGAAGTCCCGCGTTGCGGGATGCTGGCACTGCCTTCTTGCTGAATGCGGCCCACCTCATATTTGTTTCGGGAAGCCGGCCTTTTTAGGTTTTCTTTTTCTTGAGCGGGCCGTGTACACGCCAAGCCGCGCGCGCAACATGCACGTCTCCTATCTACAGCCCCGCTGTAACTCTCCGCTGTCAAGTTGGTGTGTTGTGTAGGAATTTTACCATTCGTCCCCTCAAGACCATGTGGATCGTCAGAATGACTGACTATAGGTACATATCAGCGTCCCTTACAACCATTATACATTTTGCCAAGCAGAAGCACCTCAACATTCGTCGGCTTGGGCTTAAGCTTACCCTAGTAACGACCCTGAATGGTGGACAGGGTGACCATGTGGGCAGCCCAGCCCCCAGTTTTGAGACTAGCCATCCGGCGCAGCAGCAGCCCAGACCGCTGACATCATGTGTAATGGTTGCGCTGGGCATGCCTAACGCCAACGCCCTGGGTCTGTGGATAACTGCAGCATGCTAGAGCAATCTCCGGGGTAGAATGGACGGCATATAAAATCTCGGGGCCGGCTGCGTGGATCAGCTCTTCGTCCATCTTTTACCTTCTCAGGCCAGGGATAGACGCGATGCTGCCTTTTACGCTGTTGATCGCCTGCCTAACCGGAGCTGCTTTTGCAGCATCGACCTTCTCCCCGGCGCGTCCTCCTGCCATACCTTTGGCAGTCAGATCGCCGTACCTAAGTACCTGGCTCAATGTCGGGAGTGACGGGGGCAATGGGGGCTACCTGGCCAGTGAATGGCCAGTTTTCTGGAGGTGAATGTCAATGGTGATGACATGCATTGCAGCTTACCGGCTGACACAAGTTTAGCAACCAAATTACTGGTTGGACCGGTTTGATCCGCGTCGATGGCACGGCATACACATGGATGGGCAACCTGCCTGAAGGACCTGCCGTAGTGGACCAGACCTCTTTTGAGTATACGTCCACGAAGAGCACCTTCACCATGGACGTCGATGGGAAGGTTGAGTTGAACATCACGTTCCTCTCACCACTCGCCCCGAATGACCTCAAACGACAATCTTTAATCTTCTCATACCTGAATGTGGAGGTTACTTCATCCGACGGCGAATCGCACGACGTCCAACTGTATTCCGACATCTCGGCCGGTAGGCAGCATCAAATCGTAGAAGACCGCTGCAACATATAGCTAATGAAGAATGCAGAATGGGTATCCGGCAACCGAGCCAATGTCGTGCAGTGGGAGTACGACACTACTGGCGATGTTGCATACCACAAGGTCTATCGGCAAAATCAACAGATCTTCACCGAAGCTACCGATCAGACTGAACACGGCAACTGGTATTGGGCTACGGACAATGTCGATAGCCTGACTTTTCAATCTGGCGCCGACGAAGACGTCCGCGGCGCTTTTGCCAACGACGGAAAGCTAGCGAACTCTAAGGATAGCAATTTCCGTGCCATCAATGACCGGTATCCTGTTTTCGGCTTCGCTGTCGATCTCGGCTCGGTTGGTTCGTCAAGCAGCAGCACGCTCTTTTCGATTGGCCTTGCCCAGGACCAAGCACTTCAGTTTGATGGTGCCGATGGTTTAGCTCCTTTGCCTTCTCTATGGAAAAGCTACTTTGACGATGACCTTGCTGCTGTAAGTTCTAATATGGACCCTACTGTACAACAACAATCTGATCATCTACAGCTTTCGTTTTTCCATGGCGACTACGACACTGCAAGCTCACTGTCATCTGAGCTTGACGACAAAATTGCTCAAGATTCAATTGGTGCCGCAGGCCAAGACTATCTCACCATTACCTCGCTTGCAGTTCGACAAACTCTTGGCGCAACGCAGCTGGTTGGCACCTCGGACAAGCCTTATCTCTTCTTAAAGGAAATTTCCTCAAACGGCAACACCCAGACCGTGGATGTGATTTACCCGGCGCATCCCTTTTTCCTCTACACAAACCCTCAGCTGCTCAAGCTCCTGCTGGACCCGCTTTTTGAGAATCAGGAATCCGGCCACTACCCTAACATGTACTCGATCCACGACCTCGGCACCCATTTCCCCAATGCGACAGGCCATCCAGACGGAAACGATGAGCAGATGCCACTCGAAGAGTGTGGCAACATGCTTATCATGTCACTAGCATACGCACAACACGCCGACGACAACGACTACCTAAGCCAGCACTACACGATCCTGAAGCAATGGGCTAGCTTCCTTGTCGACGAAGCCCTGTACCCCGCCAACCAGATCTCAACGGACGACTTTGCGGGACCGCTGGCCAACCAAACAAACTTGGCGCTAAAGGGAATTATTGGCATCGAAGCCATGTCCAAGATCGCGGGACTGACAGGACACGACGACGACGCCTCGTCGTACCACGACACGGCGGTAAACTACGTCGAGAGATGGCAAGAGCTGGCTATTGCGGATGCGACGACCGAATTCAAGAAGCACACCACGCTGAGCTATGGGGACAACGAATCGCACGGTGAGTTTAAACCTGAATCAATGATTGCGTGGCGCGTTACCGGCCCCGATACCCGTGTTTTGGTTGCACAATGCGCCGCCGTTACCGCAGCCACGGCGAGTAACCAAGCGCCACAGCGGCAACGACAACGGAAACGGCAGCAGCAGAAAACAAAACAAACGCCACGACGCGGAGGGGGCGCACGCGCTTGCGAAAACGGAAGACTGGGCTAATGCGAGTTGGGACCATAGGTCTTCTGTACAACCTCTACGCCGACAGGGAACTCGGCTTCGACCTCATCCCGCAGTCCGTCTACGACATGCAGTCGGAGTTCTACCCCACGGTCGAGCTCACGTACGGCGTCCCGCTCGACACGAGGCATAGCTACACCAAGAGTGCGTCATCCCCCACCCCCTTCTTCTCTCCCCAAATCAAACCCCCACGCTAACCTAACCCCCTGCGCAGGCGACTGGGAGATCTTCGTCGCGGCTGTTGCTTCGACCGACACGCGCGACATGTTCATCTCCGACCTGGCCAAGTGGGTCGCCGAGACGTCAACGAACCGCGCTTTCACGGACTTGTATGATACGGCGTCGGGGGATTATCCAGGCTTCTTTTTCGTGGCTAGACCCGTTATGGGCGGCATGTTTGCGCTGTTGGCGCTTTAGTTGTGTGGGTGGGTGGTAGGAGAGGGGTTGCTGCTGGGTAGGGTTTTCTTATTCGTATACGCACGCATACGCAAATATGCAGACACACACGCAGACAGACAGACGGGCGGGTAGAGAAGAGGGGCAGAACAAGGGGGTGCATACACCGGGCTCGTTGCGTTAAGCACACAGACGACGAGTCAACGGGCAGGGCAGGCAGGCAGCTGCGCCAACTTTGGCCCGGTTCCTGGTACCGTCACTATAGCCTGTAGGCTGTTTGGCTGCCGAGTATGGCATGCCGGACGAATATACAATGATACGCTAGGAGTATCCTGCTGCATTTCTACCTTTGCTATACTGCTTCACTGTTTTATTGCTACAGTGCCTACTTCTAAACCGTAGCCCCGAGACGGCGTAGCTACTACCTACGTCGTTTGCGCGCGCGTGTGAGAAGAACGAAAGAATGAATGAATAGAGGCAAGAAAGCGAACGAGCGAGCTAGTATAGCGCTATAGTGCAGGCAGCAAGACAAAAGGTTTAAGTTAGGTCCTACCTAACTCTAAGCTTCTCCCTTTTACAATCCTATAATTTAGCCCTTTTCCCTTCTTAACTTAACTTGGCTCTGGCGCTTATGCCCTTCCGTTTCCTTTCTTTCCCTTTCTATTCTCTTCCATTTCCTTTCTTCCCTTCCCTTCTCACGTATACACAGCCTTGGAAAAGACGCTCCTAAAGCTTCTAGAAGCAAACTTCTCACACCGCCCCTATACTGTATATGTATAGTCCACCTCCCGCCAGAAGAGCACTCGTCCCTTATACTCGAACATTTAAGTCCATGTGCGAGTGAAAAATGAGGGGAACAGAATAGAATAAAATCTCTCAATCCTCTCCATTGCATTTCATTCTACGCCCACCTCTCGATGACATAACTCGACGCCACACGTACGTATGTATGTACGTACGTATGTATGTATGTATGTATGTATGCAATACACGATCACCCATTCACTCGTGCGTGCATTCATGCGTGTGTTCGTTTTTGTATGCAGTCCATACCATTCCATTCCATTCCATATCATTCATGCCGTGCAAAGCCGTATCATGCCGTACCTATCGTATCAAGCTACGATGCTATGCTATGCTACCTATGCCATGCCAAACCATGCCAAACCATGCCAAACCATGCCAAAGCAAGTCAACCCAACCCAATTCTGTCTTTCTTGGTTCTTGTCTTTTCTTTCCTTCTGTATGTCTTCTTTCTTCTTCCCGCCATGCCTGTATGATGATAATGATGTACGCGCGCGAGTACATATGCGTGGCCGATCCAAAAACGCGCAATTCGAATACAACAACACAAATCCAACCAACGAATAAACGAGAATAAACAAACAACAAACAACAACAAACCCCCGGATCAACCAAAGAATCCACCCTAATCCGCTCATCCTCAAACCACCAACCATACATACCCTCCCCTAACAGCACAACACAGCAAATAAAAAAACAACCCCTCCTACACCTACGAATCATCCACCTCATCCGCCCACGACCCCATCTCGCCCCCAACCGAGAAGCCAAAACTCTCCATCCTCGGCGGCGGCGAGGGTCTACGCTCCTCATCGTCGTCCTTCTTCGGCTCCTCCTTCGCCGGTGCCTTAGTCTCAGCGCCCACATTCCCAGCCTCTTGTTTCTTCTCTGCAGAACCATCGCCGCTGCCGTCGCCGCCGGCCTTGCTCGCGAACGACTCTGCCGCGGGAGTGGGAGCGGGAGCAGAGACGGGAGCAGAAGATGCCGATGGAGAGGCCTTGGCTGCGGTTGCGGTAGCGCCGGGCAGCGCCGGGAAGTCTGTTTCTGTGGGGGGCGCTTGGTGCTGGTTGTGATGGCTGTTCCGGCCACCAGCGCCAGCACCAGCACCGCCGCGCCCGCCTCTTCCACCTCTCCCGCCCCGGCCACCACCGCGCCGCGAGCCCGCACCCTCATGCGACGCCGCCGAATCCTCGGCCCAGTCCTCCCCAAACGGCGCACCCACGCTCTCGCTCCGTTGTTGTTGGTGCTCGCGGGGTCCGACAATACCGCCGTGCGCGCCTCGCCGCGCCCTCCCCCCGCCGCGCTCCGGGCCCGCAAAGTCCTCCTCCTTCGCTGCGTCCCACTCGCGGCCCTGCACGGCGTTGAGCTTGCGCTGCCGGTTGCGCTCCCGCTCGCCCATCATCTGCTGCCGGTTCTGGCGCTCGACCTTGCGGCGCGCGGCCGCTTGCGCTGCGGCCTCGGCTTCGCGCGCTTCGTACTGCGCGAGGTCGGCTTCGGCGCGGGCGTGCGCGTTCGTGAGACGCTCGTTTTTGAGCTTGATGGCGGACATGCGCTCGGCGAGTTCGGCTTCGCTGAGTTTGGCCTATAGAGGAGGAGGGTTAGCCGTGTGTGTTCTGGGCGGAGATGGGTGCTGCTGAGCTCTTGTTATGTGCGTGCTGAGATGAATGGGCAAACACACCTTCTTGATCCCGCCCGTCCCGCTGCGATCTCCCCTCACAGAGCCCTCCTTCTTCGGTCCCGTGGGGATCTTCTTCTCACCCTCAGCCACCCCAGCCTCCCCGCTCTCTTCCTTCTTCTCCGCCGCCGGCGCGCTCGCATACTGCGACCCCATCAAGCCGCCCCTTCCCCTTGCGCCAGCACCACCACGTCCACCCCGTCCACCGCGCCCAGCTCCACCTCCCCGCGCCGTCGCAGCCGCCGGCCCCCTCGGAGGCGACGCAGCCTTCTGCTGCTGCTGCGCCTGCTGCTGCGGCGGCGGGGCATGTTGTTGTTGTTGTTGTTGTTGTTGTTGTTGTTGTGGCCGCGACTGCGGCTCCGGCGCCGGCACCGACGTCACCTCGACGACGGGATCGGCAACCACAGGCGTGAAGTCGTCGTCGAAGAGGTCGTCGTCCTCGCGCGTTTGCGCAAACTCGTCGGCCATCGGGTCTGTGCTGAAGGCATCGGTGGCGTTGTCGCTGCTTGCAGTGGTTTGTGG
Organism: Aplosporella prunicola CBS 121167; assembly: GCF_010093885.1. NCBI lineage: Eukaryota > Fungi > Ascomycota > Dothideomycetes > Botryosphaeriales > Aplosporellaceae > Aplosporella > Aplosporella prunicola. The sequence goes on from NW_022983548.1 coordinate 557,110, forward strand.
CTTCGCTGCTGCTTGCGCAGCTGGATGGTCTGAAGGCGCGGGAGTGGATGCGGGTGCTGTGGCGTCGTCGCTGGTAGGCTTTGGGGGCGATTGTTGTTCTGCCTGTTGTGGTTCCGATGCGGGCTCGGCGGCCGTGGCCCAGCGTGATTGAAGCATGATGGTCTTGGTCTAAGTAAGAAAAATAGTCTAATTCAGGTGATAGCGATGACTTGTGCGCGGTCAATGGTGGTGCTGCGGGTGGAGTGATATGGATGAAATAGGTGGAAAAGCGAAAGGCTGGGGCTGATGGGAAGTGACGAAGGCGCGAAGCAGGGACCCTCAATCCCGCGACCAACACTATCCTTATCTAATAGGGAAAGCGGTCGATGAACCCCACACACTCTCACAAGATTGTTGTTGGCAAGGGTAACCTCTACGTGTCCGAGCAAATACTCCATGATTCGCCTAAGTCTATTCTATAGATCCCACAGCTATGTTCCTTCCTTTTTGTTTGTTCCCATCCCAAGCATTACATTGTTCGTTAGACGCAGCGGCAGTGGTATCAACATATCAAAAACCAAGTTCATCATCTACGTCAGAAATTCATCGCAGCTGCATTACTGCTTCTGCAGGTACTGGACCAGCTGGACAAGCTGAGAGCGCGTCTCCTCGTCCAGCTGCTCCTCGGGCGGGCTGAGCACCTTCTCGAAGATGGGCATCAGCTGCGCCGTCAGCTGCTGCACCGTCGCGTTCTGCGCCTGGTCTACGTGCTTGTTAGCTGCTTGTTCACTTGAGTATTTCACGGCCTGTGTATACTTACAAAGCTTGACCAACATGCGGAAGATGGGCTGGTTCTCCTCAAAGTCCTCGCGCAGAGGCAGCAGGTCGATCAGGCGCGGCAGGACCTGGTCGATGGGAACGTTGTTCGGGTATCTCATAATCATGCGGCTGATGCAGCCGGCCGCGTTGTCCAGCATGCGCGCCTGCTGCTGGTCGTGGAGCATAGGCTCCAACTTGCCGAAAATGGTGCCGAAGTTCTTAAGAATCTCCTGCTCATCGTTGGAGGCGGAGCAGAGCAGACCAACAGCGTAGGCGGCGTTGGAGCGAGTCTCCGGGTCCTCGTCAGACAGGCGATGGAGCATGACCTTCATCAGGTTGGCGGTGAACGGAGTGACGCCACCGGCCATGTTGCCAATGCAGTCAGCAACGGAACCGACAGCGGCGCTGCGCTCGGTCGACTCCTGGCTGCTAGCATACTTCATGACAGGCTTCTCAAAGATCTTGAAAAGCTCGGAGAAGCTGTCACCAAGAGCAGCAGACAGGCAGGTAACCGCATCAAGAGCAACCTCAATGACGAGCCAGTCGTACTCAGAAGTCTCCTCGAGGATATCCTCGTCGGCCTCCTCACCAAGGTCTTGCTGGCAAGGGTGGTGCTTGGTCAGGATAGAAACGAGCTGGGTAGTGAGCTGAGGAATGACGGTGCCGTTCTGGTTGACAAGGATGGCAGGGCCAGTGAATTTGAGAGCAGTACCCAAGTCACGGAGGACGTCCGTGACGGTGCCACTAAAGCCAAGTCAGCTTGTGTTCTTCGTCTTTAAGAAGCAGAAGAATGAGAGAATGGAGCTATGATCAGAGACAGAATCGCGTCCTTTTCAACCGCACATTTGTGCGTCAAAGTGAGCTGGGTAATAACGAATAATGTTCATCCTTTCAAAACAGCATGCAACAGAGGAATTAAAGAACTTACCGGTCCATCTCGTCCTCGAGGACCTCGAGGGTAGCAGTCATGGCCAGCTGACCAAGCTTGATAAGATCCTCGGTAGGCTGAACCTGGAGAGGAATACCGGGAACCCACTTGGACATACCGCTGCCCTCGGCCATACCCCAGAGGCAAGTGTAGGCGCGCCAGAGAGTGCCAATGGCAGACTTACGGACGCCCTCGTAAGAGTGGTTAACTAACTTGAGGACAATCTCAATCGTCTTGGGGAGATGAGGAAGGTAGTTGTTGCGAGTGGAGATGATGACGTCGCCGACGACCTCGACAGCAATCTCCTTCTCCATCGCAACGGCGGTAACGGCACCGAAGTCGTCCCAGTCATCATCATCCTCATCGTCCTCTCCGACAACATTGTCGTCATCATCATCAGCGTCGGCAACGCGCACCTTCTTGCCACCGACAGTGACTTCCTGGCCAATGAGATCCTTGGCTTCCTGGCCAAGTCCAACCTCAAGGTCAGCCTCGTCTTGTTCCAGACACTCGTAAAGACCCTTGACAACGCCATCAAGGTAGGAAGCGAAGCCCTCCTCGTAGACCTTGGCCATAGTGCTCCACAAGATGTAAGAAGTCTCCCGCAGACGCGGGTGGTCAAGGTGGAGAGCCTCCTCGGAAGCCATCATGAGCTTGGGAAGGAAAGGCCGGAATAGCTCAGCACCAACGGCACCGGCAATCTTGCCCATGGAGTCGCAGACCACACCGCGCAGGTCAAGCTCGTCTTGGCTGTTCTTGAGCTCAACGAAGGGAGAAAGTGCCTGCATCGTGTCTTGGAAATAACGTTGGAAGGCCTCACCAGCAGCCGCAGCAAGAGAACCAACGGCGCCCGCGGAAGCGATCTGAGTCTTGAAATCGGAGTGGTTGAACAGCCTGGCGAAACGGGGAACAAGCTCGTCAAGGTACTTGGCGGCCTCCTCCTCCTCGAGACCCTCAATGAGAGAGTCAATGGCATTGCAGCTACCACGAAGGACTTCCAAGGCACGCTGAGCGTTCTCGCCCTGTTGCTCGGTTGCCAGGTCGAGGTTCTTGACCAAGGCTGGGATGATCTTGGCGTGCTCCTTGCCCAGCTCCTCCGCCAGGTCATCAGCGAGCCTAGCGACACCGTTGAGAGCGGCGGCGCGGACCTTGACGTCCTGGTCCTCGAGAAGGTGCAAGACTAGAGGAAGAATGTCACCCAGCTGAGTAGCAATGAAGTCGGGGGCACCCTCAACGGTCATGCCGAGGGAAAGGATACCAGCCCGCCTGCGGTCTGGGTCCGGGCTGTTGACGTAAGGTCCCATGGCCTGAAGAAGGGGAACAATGACTTGGCTGGGAGGCAGGCTCTGGGCAAGGATGTCGAGCAGGCCGAGAGCAGACCTGGCAGGAGTGACCTCCTCGTCATCGCTGGACAAGTCACCGAGCTCCGTAACGATCTCAAGGGAAGAGAGAGTAAGCTTCTCACCGAGCCTCAGACCCTGGATCTTGAGCTTGCGGTAGCGCACGCACTGCATGAGGAACGCAATGGCCTGGGACCTGATGTCGTCGTCCAGGTTCTTGTTTGCGCCCAAGCCGTTCATGAAGTTGATGAGGTCACCAAAGTGCTTGTTCAGAAGGGCGGATTCACATCCAAGCAGAGTCTGGAAAACCTCGAATGCCTGCATCGCGCGGTCTTCGTCCCCAGCATCGATAGTCGCCTGGAGAACCTGAACCATGTTCGGCAGAATAGCATGGAAGGCGTTCAGGGCCTGAGCATCCTCGTCGGGGTCCAGAAGCATAGCGACACGGCTGAGGGCAAGCATGGTGTTGACTCTGACCTCAATGCTGTCCGGGTCCTGAATGGTCTGGCCAAACAGGACAAAAAGCTCGTTCAGGTTCTCAGAGAACATCTCGCCCATGGTCTCAATGAGGGTGAAGATCATGAAAACAGAGACCTCGCGGTGCCTCGCCTCGCCGCTAACGGCAGCCTGCTGCAGCGTCGCGGGCAGATCCGCCCACTGTCCCTCCTCCAGGTCGAGCTTGGCAATGGCCGCAATGACGCGAGCGGAGGAGTGGCGGACTAGAGTGCCCTCTTCCCGCATGGTCGCCTCCAACAGAGCGTTGCGCATCTGAGGCTTCTGATCGGCGGGCAGGGATGCCCAGTGCTTGTTGACAAGCTTCCTGGACTCAACGGCCGCAAGCTGGCGCAGCTGCGGCGACTGGTGAGAGGTGAGGATCTGGAGGAGGGCGACGAGGGATTCGGGAGAGGTATAGTAGTCCTTGTTCAAGGACGCAGTCGCGGCCTTGACACGCTCGGTGTCGGCTGCGATACGGTTAGGCGGCGGAAGGGACTTTGGGCAAGCGGATTGTAGACTTACGCAGCATGAGGCTCTCAAGGAGCCCGACAAACTGTTGCTGGTCCATTTTGCGCGTATGAAAGGACCAGACAAGCTGTAGGGAAGGGGGTATCAAAAGTAAAAAGTGAAGAAGAGAGAAGGCGCTCGAAGGCAGAAAAATACGCGGGGTGTGTTGGCGGTAGAATTCTGCCGCGCCAAAAAATTGCTGACAGGGATGTCGAAGGTCAGCCACGCGAAGGGTCTTGAAGACCAACACTAAACGACGGAAAGCTACAGCGGACGTCGGGTGCCGATTGCCCACGGCTGGCCGCGACGGCACGCACAATCTCGTCCTCCCCGAGGTCTACAGGGTGTTGCGCATGCGTCTCCATCATCTCGACAGGGACTGATTACTGCGTTTGTCCAAGCACCTCATTATGCATCTCAACTCGCCGCGTGTGGATACCTTTTCGGCAATCTCGCTCGGAGCGCCACCAGGCCATCTCTGATCGCATGCGGGCTGTGCCGCTCTGTCCAGGGTCCTACCCAGGCTATCATTAAAACGTATTCTCCAACATGCCCAATTCGTCGGCACGAAGACACATTTCCAGAATCTGCTCTGGAATATCGTGAGCTGCCGGCGCCGACAAAGACACCCTGTCCTTGCCTTGCACGCAGTGAGGCCGCCAGATGATGCCAACGGCTCTTTCTTGACAGGTCATATTTCCGGGCATGTAGCCCTAGTATGCAAACATTGCCATTCTACGCATGCATGTCCCAATTGTTCGGGCACAAGGCAAGAAGCTTACGTCTAGCTGCCGGTACGCAATGGAGTGAGATGGGTGTACAAGTCTGCGGAGCTGAACGGAAACAGTATTTCTAGAGCTGAACATGGGGTACATTGCTACTTTGGTGCACGGGACCATGATCTCTGGGTGGTCGTAACCGTCAGGCGAAATTCAGTTTCTAGAGAGATAGAGAAACATACAAGCAGTCCCCATGGAAGGCTCGTTGTCTAGCTACGAGCCTGGGTTCTGGATATGAGTGAAATGATCTTAGAGCACACATACTACGAAATCTTAACCGGATTTCGTTTCTACTCCGTACAAGAATCATCGTCTCGCGAGGTGATGAATCTCGCTTGACGCTGACGGACGTTATGAAGACCAGAGAAGCTATCGAGTCTATCTGATGTGATGTGTATATAAGCAATCTTAATCTAGCAACGTGCGTCGCGTTTTAGCCGGCAACGAAGATCATGGAGGGGAAGCATTGTTGTGTTGACATCATAAGCGTCGTTGCGTCGAGATACGAACAACGAATATCTGAGGGCTGGGCGCAGAGGGCGACGGGGCGCGTTTGCGAGTCGACATGCCGCCTACCTCAAGTGAGCAGACGCACAAACGGGATCGCATTAAAGGCGAGCAATCGCACGTCGAACGCGCACAGCAAGCTCAACAGCAGCGGAGTAGCCAGCAACCCAGTAGCCCAGCAACAAGCGCTAGTCCGAATCTAGCTTAGCTGCGCTGGGACGAACCTCTTTCCTCTGCGAAGGTAGAGCTGTCAGTTTACAGCGAACTTCAGCCCCCTCCGCCCACCTACCGCAGTCCCGCCATCTTCGCGGATCTCGCCCTTCTCCTCTACCCTTTAATACCAGACTTTGCGCCCAAAATACCCGGGGCCTGTCTGCTTCTCGCTCCGCTACGCGTCTGACGAACCACTTCACCCCCGAGACACCTCACTTTCGCCGCACCTGACACCGTGCCCGTCTTCTATGGCTACCGTATGTCCACAAACCGCCTTGCACTCCATACCGCCCGTCACCTCTCGTTCACTTGCTAATTGCCACCAGCAGCAAGCACCTACGCAGCAACGTCCTTACAACTCTCCCTACATGGCGAACGGTGGCCCAGCTCCCGGTCCGGTGCCCGGCGCCCAACCGCTTCTCCCCAACCAGGGTCGCGTCATTCAGAACGCGAACTCGAGGATTCTCTGCATTGCTGATGTGAGAGGTATGGCTGCGCTCAATCGTCATCGGCCCGACGTGACGCGACGAGACTGACTATCGCAGGTAACCTGAGGTCGTTGAACGATCTGGCGAAGCAAGCGAGGGCGGACGCGATCATTCACACTGGCGACTTTGGTTTCTACGATGACCGTTCCCTCGACCGTATCGCCGAGAAGTATGGAGCTCCATTGACCGGTCACGCGTTCTTGTTTGATTCTGACTTTTCATCAGAACCCTCCGCCATGTTGCGCAGTACTCTCCCCTCCTCGCTCCCGCCGTCAAGAACTCAATCGCACAAGCGCCTCCGCAACCGCCTTTGAGGGAACGCTACGTACGCGAAGGCCTGAAGCTCTCGGAGCTTCCTGACTTCCTCAACGGCACCTATTCTCTCGAGGTCCCGGTTTACACCGTCTGGGGAGCATGCGAGGATGTTCAGGTTTTGGAGAAGCTTCGTTCCGGCGAGTACAAGATCAACAACCTCCACATCATTGATGAGGCACACTCGCGTCTGGTTGAAGCTGGTGGCATCAAGCTTCGCCTGCTTGGTCTAGGTGGTGCGGTCGTGATGCACAAGCTATTCGACAACGGCGAGGGCAGGACTACCATTGCCGGTGGTCAGGGTACAATGTGGACGACGCTCTTGCAGATGGGCGAGTTAGTGGATACGGCGAACCGTGTCTATGATCCTACCGAGACTCGTATCTTCGTCACCCACGCTTCGCCAGCGCGTGAAGGTCTGCTGAACCAGCTGTCGGTTACTCTCAAGGCCGACTTCTCCATCTCTGCCGGTTTGCATTTCCGGTATGGCAGCTCCTACAATGAGTTCAGCGTCAACCCCACGTTGGACCACTACCGCGGCAAGCTTGCGGCGTCTCGGGCATCCTTCAACGATGTTTGGGAGACCGTCAGGAGCGAGGTGGAGCCTGCTGTTTCAGAGAACACTAGCCAACAGATGCTTTTGAAGCTGGCTCTGGACATTGTGGAGAAGATGCCGACCATCGCTAACGGCGGCAATCCCTTCGGTGGTCACGTTGGTCCGGCGACCGGCCAGATCGATGAGAGCGCCTTCAAGAACATGTGGAACTTCAACCTGGCTGACGCTGCTTACGGATGGCTTGTTCTAGACATTGACCAAGGCAGAATCGGTACGGAGATGCGTGCTCAAGGCTTCAACTTTGCGCACCGTGGCGGAAAGGCACCCCCGCCTCAACAGGGCCAGGCCGCTCCCGCCGGCCCTGCAGGAGCGGCTCCTGTTCAACCTCCCGCTGGCGCTCAAGCTCAGCAGGCCCGCCCTGCTGGCCAGGCCCCCACCCCTGCCCAGACCCAGCAAAAGCCTGCCACCCCCGCTCCGGTCACTCCTCAGGTTCCAATCAAGCCAGCTACGCCCAAGCCTGCTTCGACTCCCAGCAACGCGGCTCCAACTCCTTCTACGTCTAACGCGGCTCCAAGCGAGGCAAAGCCCAATGGCACGACCACCCAGGAGAAGCCTGCTGACGCTGCCCCGAAGACCGAATCCTCCAACGCCAGGCCGCCCATCCATGGTTTGTTCATCACTAATGCGCAGTCAGAGGACGACGCAAGGGCCTTGTTCCCCGAGGAAGTCAAGGCAAAGATCCAGCGCATCGACAAGGGCAAGGGCGCTCCGGCCGCTGGCATGACTGCCCACTTCGACCCCTCCGAGGACCTGCAGGAGATCCTGAACAAGATGGATCCCGACGTCACTAGCGGCAAGCCTGGAAAGCCCTTCGTCAGGCCGTTCAAGCCCCGCACGCAACTGGAGTGGGGCAGTCGCCGCGGCGGTGGACAAGGCAGCGGTTACCGCAGCGGTGGCGCCAGCGACAGCGAAGGAGGACGCGGTGGCCGTGGAGGTTACCGCGGAGGCCGTGGCGGCAGAGGTGGTGAGAGGGGCCGTGGTCGCGGCAGAGGTGGTTTCAAGGACGGAGCCAGCCCCGCTCCCGCCGGCGGTGATTCTTAGACGAAGCAAAGCACCAAGGAGAACTCGCCCAGGTTCTCACCGGAGGATTCCTTGAGTCCGTTGTCTGTCTTTGTTTCATCCATATCCAGCTTTTCCTGACGTGGCTATGAAGAGGATGCGTTTGCTTGCTTTTTTCGACGTAGCGAGATACGAGTACGGCGAATGGTCTTTTCCGGTTGGATCAGGCCGTCTGCTTCGAGCTTTCTATGGCTTTTTTATTTTCTTTCCGCCGAAGATGTCGGTAATCCCCACGGTTGAGCTGTAGAGGAGGGAGGGGAAAGCGAGCGGCGATCAGCGATTGTGTATTCCGGGAGGAGAGAGAAGGAGAATATTCCCCTGTACTCTAGCGGAAGTAGTAAGGAGAAAAAAAAGTCGTGCTATCTAATGTCGAGTCCTTTGACCGGAGCGGCCACATGTGACATCATGTCCCCTTGAAGGATGCCCGCCGGCAACCGGATGGCTGGTCGGCGTCGGTTCCTTGTGGGGTTGAGTTTGCGGGGGCCGGCACGGGCCATGCGCGCCTGAGGCTTGAACAATCGCTGTCTAATGACCGCATGCGTCCTTGGCGCCCGAGCGTGTACCTGCGACAGCTTCCATGTCACGCTTCCCAACCGACAACACCGCCACAGCAACTCTCCTTATATCCACAACCCGTCGTCTGTTACCACCCAAACGCCCTATATCGCCGTCGCGCACCTTCTGACCGGATCCTACTATCGCTGATCGACGTCGACGACTCATCTCGCCTCCCTCCGCCACCTCACCAGGCCACCAATAGGCATGAGAAGCAGTCGGGGCGGGTGGCAGCTCATTGCCGCGCTGCTGCTCGCGCTCCTGACTGCGGTCGCGCTTGGAAAAGACGATGGCTTGAACCAGAAGCATGAGAAGGGACGGTGCGCCATCCGAGGACACTGCGGCAGCCAAGGCTTCTTTGGCCCCCAGCTTCCCTGCCCGGACAACGGCCTGGCTGAGACGCCTGAGGCCGAAGTGCGAAAGAAGTTGGTTAGCATTTGCGGTGAATCATGGGCCGACACTGATGTCTGCTGCACCGGGGAACAGGTAGGGCTCATACGTTGAACGTGCACGGCGCAGGTCTGACGCACTATACAGCTCGATACGCTGCAGTCTAATCTCAAGCGCGCCGAGTCCCTCATTTCGTCATGCCCGGCGTGCAAGGAGAACTTCTTTAACATGTTCTGCACTTTTACTTGCTCGCCAGACCAATCTCTATTCGTTAACGTCACCGAGACGACGCCGAAAGGCGGTAAATTGCTCGTGACCGAACTGGACCACCTCGTTTCGGACAAGTATGGATCCGGATTCTACGACAGCTGCAAGGATGTCAAGGTTGGTGCGACCAACGGAAACGCAATGGACCTCATCGGTGGCGGTGCGAAGAACTACACGCGGTTTCTCAAGTTCCTTGGAGACAAGAAGTTCTTGGGAAGCCCATTCCAGATGAACTTCCCTCGCCCGAGCTCCGATTCGTTTCCCGACATGGAACCGATGGACAAGACCGTTAGGTTCTGCAATGATACCAACGAGGCCTACCGTTGCGCATGCGTGGATTGCCCCTCAGTTTGTCCGGAGCTCCCACAGGTGAAAGAAAACTCTCAATGCCATGTCGGCTTGCTTCCGTGTCTATCATTCGCCGTCATCATCGTTTACTCTTCTTTCATACTGCTCATCATCCTTTTCGTATCCGGTCATGTCGCTTATCAGCAGCACAGCCAGCGCAAGCAGGAGCGCTTGCGGCTGCTTCAGGACCTGGAGCCAAGTGATGATGAGGATGAAGGCGATGTTGTATTTGCAGGCGGTATTCTGGAAATTCCCACGAGGCGCTATCGCTTGAACTCCTGGTGCGACAAGATTTTCAGTCGGCTGGGCTATACGTGCGCACAATATCCGGCCATCACCATTGTTCTAAGTGTCATCGTCGTAGGTCTTCTGAGCTTGGGCTGGATTAGGTTCTCGGTTGAGACGGACCCGGTCCGGCTGTGGGTTGCGCCCAACTCTGCTGCAGCGGAAGAGAAGGCCTTTTTTGATGACAACTTCGGACCCTTTTACCGCACGGAACAAGCCTTTTTGGTTAATGATACAAACCCCTCCGGCCCTGGCCCTGTCCTTAGCTACGAGACTCTTGGATGGTGGTTCGATGTTGAGAGCCGCGTCAAGCGCTTGATGAAGCACGGCATGACTTTCGACGATGTTTGCTTCAAGCCCACTGGTGATGCTTGCGTTGTCCAGTCTGTCACTGGCTACTTCGGCGGAGACTTCTTCAATGTGGACCCGAAAACCTGGAAGAACGACCTGCGTGCCTGCGCCGAGTCTCCCGTAGACTGCTTACCTGAGTTCCAGCAGCCGCTGAACCCCAAGTTGTTGCTGGGTGGCTGGGAAAAAGACGTGATCGATGCAAAGGCCCTGGTGGTCACCTGGGTCGTGAGCAATCATGCCGAGGGCACGAAGAAGCTTGATAGGGCCATGGCCTGGGAAGACAGCCTGAAGAGCCTCCTTCAGGCGGTTCAGGGCGAGGCAACCGATCGTGGCTTGCGTCTGTCCTTCAATACCGAGATCAGCTTGGAGCAGGAGCTGAACAAGTCCACCAATACCGATGCCAAGATTGTCGTGGTCAGCTACCTCATCATGTTCCTATATGCTTCGTTGGCACTGGGATCCACGACCTTGACCGTCAGATCCATTCTACACAACCCGGCAAACGCACTTGTGCAGTCCAAGTTTTTGCTTGGCGTGGTTGGCATTGTCATCGTGCTGATGTCTGTTTCTGCATCTGTTGGATTGTTCTCGGCTGCCGGTATCAAGGTTACCTTGATTATTGCTGAGGTCATCCCCTTCCTCGTCCTTGCCGTTGGTGTGGACAACATCTTCCTGATTGTTCACGAGTTTGAACGCGTCAACATTAGCCATGCAGAAGGCTCTGTCTCGGAGAGGGTTGCGCGTGCTTTGGGGCGGATGGGACCTAGTATTCTCCTCTCAGCTACCACGGAGACTGCCGCTTTTGCCCTTGGTGCGGCCGTTAGCATGCCTGCAGTGCGCAACTTTGCCGCATACGCTGCCGGTGCCGTTTTTATCAACGCGCTTTTGCAGGTCACCATGTTTGTCGCGGTTCTCGCGCTCAACCAGCGCAGGGTCGAGGCCAGCCGCGCGGATTGCTTCCCTTGCGTCCGTGTCAAGCGTGCCGACCCGGTCATCGTCAATGGCGGTGTCGTCTACGGCTCTGAAGAAGAGGGCCCACTCCAGAGGTTCATCCGCAAGACATATGCTCCGGCTTTACTCGGCAATAAGGCCAAGGCCGCCATCATCACCGTCTTCCTTGGCTTCCTCACGGCCGGTTTGGCATTGCTCCCTACCATTGAATTGGGACTTGACCAGCGTATTGCCATCCCTAGCGATTCCTACTTGATTGCGTATTTCGATGATCTCTACGACTACATTGGCGTTGGCCCGCCGGTTTATTTTGTTACTCGTGAGCTCAACGTCACTGAGCGTCAGCACCAGCAGGAGCTCTGTGGTCGCTTTTCAACTTGTCAAGAACTCTCACTGTCCAACACTCTTGAACAGGAGAGGAAGCGGCCAGAGACGTCTTGGATCGCTGACGCCACTGCTAGCTGGATTGACGACTACTTCCTCTGGCTCAACCCATCGCTAGATGAATGCTGCGTGGACGGCGGCTTCGGCAACGAGCACGCCTGCTTCGCGGACCGCAGCCCGGCCTGGAACCCCACGCTCAAGGGCATGCCCGAGGGCGAAGAGTTCCTCCACTACCTGCAACGCTGGATCGAGGCGCCGACGAGCGCCGAATGCCCTCTCGCGGGACAAGCGGCATACGGCAACGCGCTGGTCATCGACAACACGAGCCTCACGATACCGGCGTCGCACTTCCGAACCAGCCACACACCGCTGCGCAGCCAGGAGGACTTCATCTCAGCGTACGCGTCGGCGCGGCGCATTGCGAACGACATCCACGCTCGCACGGGCATCGACGTCTTCCCATACAGCAAGTTCTACATCTTCTTCGACCAATACGCCACCATTGTGAAGCTCACAACGACGCTGGTGGGCTCAGCCATCGCCATCATCTTCGTGCTGACGTCCGTGCTGCTGGGCTCGCTGCGCACCGGCCTCGTCGTCACGGCCACCGTGACCATGACCGTCATCGACATCGTCGGCACCATGGCGCTCGCCGGCGTCTCGCTCAACGCCGTCTCCCTCGTCAACATCGTCATCTGTGTCGGCATCAGCGTCGAGTTCTGCGCACATATTGCGCGCGCCTTCACGTACCCCTCGCAGGCGCTGCTGGAGCGCGCGCCCCGCGCCAAACTCCGTGCTAAGGATGCGCGCGCGTGGACCGCGCTCGCGAATGTTGGTGCCAGCGTGTTTAGCGGTATTACGGTCACTAAGTTCTTGGGTGTTGCCGTGCTGGCTTGGACCCGTAGCCGCATCTTCGAGGTCTATTATTTTAGGGTGTGGTTGGCTTTGGTGGTTTGGGCGGCACTGCATGCGTTGGTGTTTTTGCCGGTGGCGCTGAGCGTGTTTGGTGGGAAAGGTTGGTCTCCCTGTCTCTGTTCTTGTTTTTGTGCTTTATATTTCCTTTTTTTTTTTCCTCGTATTGAGAAAGGACCTGACTGACGCGTCTTGTACTGCACAGGCTACATCGACAACGAAGCCGAAGGCGGCCTCGAGCGCGATTTGCGTGGTCGTCGCTACCCCGTGCCTTATGCGGACGAGGAATACGATTCCGAGGACTAGGAGGGGATTGTTGGTGAGTAGGAGGAACGTTGGCATGGTTGGGTAGGTAGACGTAGAGGCAGGGGCTGGCTTTGGTTGGCTTGGTTGGCTTGCGTATGTTGGGTTACGGGGGCTTGAAGGCAGGATGGGTGGATGGATACGTAAGCAGTGGACGTCGGACAAACGAGTGATGATTGTATGGGATGGGACGGACTGGACTGGATTGGGCACGGGCACGGGCACGGGCGCGGGCTTGTAAGTATACATAAGGACATTTTCTGAGTGTTGGGTTGTTTCTAGCTCTGTTTCTCTGCCTCTCTGCCTCTCTTTTTGTGTGTGTGTGTGTGTGTGTGTGTGTGTGTGTGTGTATGTGTGTGGTGTAGTTTACTAACCTACCTAATTAGGTGATTACGCTGGACTGTGCCGTGTTGCATTGGTTAATTAATTGATTAGTTAGTGGGTTCACTTTTTGCTGAGAGGGAATGTATATACGTGCATATATATTATATTTTATATATACAGACGACGAGTAGACCTTATCTGTTAACCATTCACTCACGAGCAAGCAAGCAAGACGCGAGTACTCCTAATTGGGCAGGTAGGCACGTAGGTAGGTAATAATTTGTCCGCTCATCACTTTATACTGTGCATACATACTAGCTGTACACCACACACACACCTTCCTTCATCCTCCCCCCTTCGCTCTTCCTCCATGATCCATCTGTCTGCCATATACGCACGCACATATCCACCAATTCATCCACCCATCTATACAGCCGACTATCCAACTGTCAAACTGTGCAATTGCCCAATTGTCCAAACAACAACTTACTCCCCGGCCACGGAGTCGATAAGCTGGCTGCACTATCTAGCTAGCTGGGTGCGTAGGTGGCTAGCTAGCAGGCGGACAGGCAGGACGACGTACGACGAACTTGCGTGCCCGGAGCGTGAGTGAGTGCGTATGTATGTATTCAGCCACGCACGCACGCCCGTCCGTCCATGCCGTGTCGCGCCGCGCCGTGCCGTGCCGTACCGCAGCACACCACCCAAACACCCCAGCACTCGCGGCACGGCGCGGCGCGGCGCAAAGCCCCCCGCCCTAACCCCATCAAGCTTCTGGAGATTCTCTCAAGCAGCAGGCAAGCGTCGGTTGCAGCAGCCGCTTGCATCGTGCCTCTGCACTCAAGAACGCATCTCCACATCAATCTTCCTAAACAATAAACGCCGGAAGCGGGGGCATTCTTTGCCGGTCCCGGACGTCGTGAAAAATGCAAAAGTAAACGCAAAAAAGGTAAACGTAAAAAGGTAAAAAGGTAAACTCTCTCTCGTCTCGTCTCTCTCTAGGAGCAGGAGCAAGGGCAGAAAACTCAGAAACTCTGATATTTGATCGAAAAGGACAGGACAGAAAAGAAGCTTAGACGCGTTGGGTAGGGTACTCCGACTCCGTTGATGACGCCACTCTGTGCCTTGCTTACAGACAGACAGACAGACAGACAGACAGACAGGTTCCTGCTATGCGTGCGTGCGTGCGTACGTGCCATTTTGGTCGTTTGTGGCTGCTGCTGACGTTGTTGACGCTGCTGTCGCTGCTGCTGTCGCTGTTGCTGTTGAAACGCCTTGCCATGCTACGCCTTCCTATGCTACGCCATAAAACCGAACCGAACCGAATTAAACCGAGGAATTTACATGAGCATTAAGTAAGGTGCGCGGAGAGGGGGTTTAGCTGATGCTGAAGGACTCGCCGCAGCCGCAGGATTCGGCTTTTGGGAGAATAGCGTTAGTCAAAAATTTCGCCAAAAGAAAATGTTGTTATGGGGAAAACGTACTGATGTTAGGGTTTTTAAAGACGAAGCGGCGGCTCAGCTTGTCCTCGACCCAGTCCATCTCGCTGCCGAGAATATGCAGCAAAGCCTTCGAGTCAATCAGGACCTTGACCCCGTCCTGCTCGACCGCGTCGTCGAACTTGCCCGCCTTGTCCACGTATTCCAGGTGGTACGCCAGGCCCGAGCAGCCCTTGCTCTTGGTGCCCACGCGGATGAGCTTCGGGTCCGGCGAGTCGAGCAGCTCGCGCAGCGCCGACACCGCCGACGGCGTCAGCGTCATCGCTGCCTTCTTAGGCCGGAGCTGCCGCCGCGGCCGGGGCGACGGCGCTGGCGATGCTGCACTAGCTGCGAATGCGGGTTGGGGCTTCTGGGCCTCGGCCTCGGAGACGCTAACGGTGGGGTTCTCGGCGGCAGACACGTCGGCTTCTCTCATCATTTTCTTTTCGGCTGGTCCGGAGCGGAAGCTCTGCAGCTCGGCTTGTTGTTGTTGCTGCTGCTGCGCCTGCCCGCCCGCAACCGACGTCTCTGGCACCCCGGCGTTGCGGGGCGGCGACGGCGGCGGCGGCTGGAACTGCGATGGCTGGTACGCCGTTGCGGTCTGCAGGGAGCGGAGCTGGCGGGCCGGACGCAGCGCGGACGACGAGTATGGGGCGCGCAGGCGCAGGCACTGCGAGCAGGTGCTGCGGGCGGCGGGGGTGGCGAAGCGGAACATGGCTGCGGAGGAGGTGGTGGTCGAGGAGAGGGATGTTGCGAGCGCGCGCGCAGTACGTGTGCTGCTGGACATGGGATCCAGGTGTGGGTGTGTGGGTGGGAGGGATGGTATTAATGACGGGATGGCGAGGTCGTGGTTGATGAGTTGCTGAGTTGGGGTTTGCGCCGGCTTTGATTGTGAGGGTTGGCTATGTAATCCATTAAACCGAGCGTCATCGCCCGCGCTTTACCCGATACCCGCGCCAATGAGAGGCCTCTTATTTGATGTTTGGGGGGTGCCGGATTCTCGACTGCGGCGGGTGGCGTCCAAGAGCGGAAACAACCGGGACCTGATTTCGAGTCGCAAGGAGGTGAAGAAAGGAGTGCAGAAGGAGGGCGGTGGGTAGAGGGTATGGAGTTGGTAGGGTATATAAAACCAAACCACGAGAACAACAACTGGCGTGGTAAGTTGTAAAGAACTCATTTCTTGCCTTTTACCAGAAGTGACCGTACAACTGCCACTACACGCCATTTCGCAATCTTTGGAACCACAAACGGAACGAACCGTAGGTTCGATTCTTGTTTTGGTGACTAGAGTTTTGCTTTTATTTTTTTTGCTCTGATATCGTTCGAGGCCGGGGTTCCGCCGCTCACCCGCCGCAGTCCCCCGCGAACAAGCGCCTTACCGCCCACGTACCGGCCTACCGCACTCGTCAGCCGAAAGAACCTCGGAACAAGTCCAAGGCAAAGAGAGAGCCTATGACGCTCCAGACAATCGCCATTACTCCTACCCGCTCCTCCCGCAAACCCCAGGGTCCCGCGTAGACGCTTACAACCCCGCCCCGCAACTCGGATATCGTATGCGCAGATAGGCTCTCGTTGCCTTTCAACCATAGTGGGATGCCAGAGAGCATCCCGGGCGGCCATGCCTTGTCGAACCCCGTCTTTCAACCCCACCACCACCACCACGATCACGCCGCGATGACACGCCTCGCCGACCTCGCCCCGCGCACCGGCCGCGGCCCTGCCATCTGCCCGACCGACGACGACGCCATCACGCCCAAGCCTGCCGCCAGCGTCTCCAAGACGGACAAGCAGAGCTGGGAGTACATAGTCAAGAGCGGCGTAGCGGGGGGCGTAGCAGGATGCGCGGTACGTGAGCCAAGAGCCCGTCACTGTATAACAAACAGCTAATCGTGCCCACGGACAACCAGGCCAAAACCGTCGTCGGGCCCCTCGACCGCGTCAAGATCCTCTTCCAAGCCTCAAACCCGCAGTTCGCCAAATACACCGGGTCGTGGTTCGGGCTGACGCACGCCATGCGCGACATCTACAGCCACAACGGCATGCGCGGCCTCTTCAAGGGGCACTCGGCAACACTGCTGCGCATCTTCCCGTACGCGGGCATCAAGTTCCTAGCCTACGAGCAGATCCGGGCGCGCATCATCCACTCGCCCGCCCAGGAAACCCCCGTCCGCCGCTTCGTCAGCGGCTCCCTCGCCGGCACCGTCTCGGTCTTCTGCACCTACCCGCTCGAGGTGATCCGCGTGCGCCTCGCGTTCGAGACGCAAGAGTCCGGCGCCGCGCGCTCGACGCTGTCGTCCATCTGCCGCAAAATCTACAACGAGCGCCCGCCGCCGCCCGCAGCAGCCTCGGCCTCCGCTTCCGCCGTCGGCAAGCCCCTGGCTTCGGCCGCTGCGACCGTCCACACCATAACCCCGCGCGCCGGCCTCGCCAACTTCTTCCGCGGCTTCACGCCCACGCTGTGGGGCATGCTGCCGTACGCGGGGTCCTCGTTCCTCACGCACGACAGCCTCTCGGACCTCCTGCGGCATCCGCGCATCGCGGCATACACGACCATTCCCTCCCCAACCAACCCCCACAACACCACCTCCCATGCCTCCACGCACAAGCCCGCTCCCCTAAAATACTGGGCCGAGCTCAGCGCCGGCGGCCTCGCCGGCTTCGTGTCCCAGACCGTCTCGTACCCGCTCGAAGTCGTGCGCCGCCGGATGCAGGTCGGCGGGGTGGTGGGCGACGGGCACAGGCTGGGGATGCTGGAGGTGGCGTCGCGGATCTGGCTAGAGCGGGGTTGGAGAGGCTTTTTTGTCGGGTTGGCGATTGGCTATGTCAAGGTGATTCCGTTGGCTGCGACGAGCTTTTATGTTTATGAGAGGGGGAAGTACGTCCTGGGTATTTAGGTGCTGGTGGGGTGGGTGGGTAAGACGCTGGGAGGCGGTGCTTGGTTGCATGGCGTGGCGTTTAGAGGCTTCCTTTCCATTCTTAAGCGCATGGGAGGTTTTTGATTTTTTGGTTCTGGTTTGGGCAGAGAGGCTGCTTGCGCCTAATTGGTGCGGGTCCTGCACAGTACATACATACATGCGTAGAAGTGCTAGCTACATAGCTATTGCGGAGGCCCGTGCTTGCTTGCGTACGATACAATGCAACGCAATACAGGGCTTGTCCCTCCTGCCTGCCTATCGGCTTGATTGACTGATTGATGCTGCTGCTACTAGGTGCGCATCTGCATTTGCCGTCTACCCCACCACATCCCATCTATCTAGGCGGGTCGGTATTCCCATCCTCCCTCGAGGTAGGCACGAGCGGCTCTGGGCCCGTTTGGCGTTGCGTTTTCTTCCATTGTTTCTCGGGTTGTCTGGATCTTTCTTTGTTTGGCGGTGCCGTGTTTTGTTTGCTTTGGTTTGTTTTGCTAGCGCTGCGCTGCGCTGCGCTGCGGCGTTTGTTCCATGTAGGTAGTCGTCGTCGTCATGGCGTAGGTATCCCCAGCCAGTAGAGCACCTAGCCTCCCCATTCACACACACACACACCCACCCACGCACACAGACACTCAGTTCTGCCGCGGCTTCACCAGCCCGTCATGCACCAGGTAGTAGACGACGGTGCTATCGTCCTCGACGACAGCCAGCAGCACGCGTTTCGCAGTGCGCCACTTGCGCTCGTGCTCCTCTTCCTCTGCATCCTTCCATTCCCACTCTTTCCCTTCCCCCTCCTTGCCTATGCCTGCGCCTATCGGCTCCGGCACGACGCACACCCCCGCAAACACGTCCGCCATCCTCCCCAGCGTCCACGCCTCCCTCAACTGCGTCGGCAGCACCCACTCCCGCTGCGGCGCGGGCTCGGCCACCCCCGCCTTCAGCAGCGCCACCTGCTCGTCGGGGTGGGTGTAGAGGCGTCGAGGCGGAAGACCCGAGAGCATGGGCCTGGGAAGCGCCTGCCCTGTTAGTGGCGAGTGCGTGTGTGTCGTTAGCGCCGTCCAGTGGTGCTGGTGCTGCAGGTTGTGGTGCGTCGTTTGCGTGAGGGCGATGTGGAAGGGCGTGTGCGTGGCGGGTGTGCCGGTGGGGGTAGGGGTTGTGAGGGTCGTGTGCAGGAGGGAGGGCCCGGTTGATGCTTCTGTTGTTGTTGTTGTTGTTGTTGCTGCTGCTGCTGCTGCTGGTGGGGGCGCGGGGGTGGTGGCCATTGTGCTGTGGTGGGTTGTGTGGTGCGTGGTGTTGTGGTGGGTTAGCTGCGAGGGTTCGTTAGCAGGTGTTATGTCAGAGGTTGGGGCACGTAGCTTACGCGCTAGGAGATAGAGGTCAGGTCGGCAGAAGTACTTATAGCGCGCGCGCCGTGAGAGTGCGAGTGCGAGTGAGAGAGAGCTACGAGTACCTATCTAAGCTGACGTCTCCGACTGCGCCAATATTATTTTTGCTCGAGTCAGTCGGCGCCGCGGCTTCGCAGACCCTGAGTCCCGACTCCCGATCGCCGGTCCCGCACCGCACAGGCCAGTTACTGAGAGTTTATCTCTACAGTTACATGCTTCGACATTCATTCTTCCTTCTTCGCTGATGCTCGGAATAGTGTGTATGTAGATAGAAAAGATCTGTTGTGCGTGTATTAATCTATCTACTACGCCCTTCACCATTAAGAGATATTTACCACCCAGCGAGACTGGTAAGAATACTGCAGGCAGTCCCTATATATAGAACACTTAGTATCGAGCTATACAACCAAGTCCTAGAAACAAACAAGAAGACCTTAGATATACTTTCGTGCCCTTAAACCACACAAGGAAAAAAGGCAAACCATAACTCCATAGCCATGTCATCACAGAGCTATTTCAACAGAACAATTCGAGATCACGCATCCAACATCACAAAACACGACCATCAGCCATCCAAAAAGTAGTCAAAAGATAGATTACTGTTCTCGAGACCAAGGCCGTCGGCTCCCGCCAGAAACAGGGACATGCCCTTCTACTATAATTGCCCAAAAGCCAGCCAGCCCCGGGCATCATCGCCACAACACCAACGCCCAAGGCCCTTGAACCATCACCACCGCGTCTACCTCGGGAATCAACACTCGTGCTTTACTCGTCTCAAGCTGTTGTTCATGACCTGGCGCGACTCATATTGGTGGAACTATTACCAATAGGAGTCTCGGATGACTGACTGTATGGCGCGGCTACCGGGCCGATCTTCTCATATCTCACAACTCAATCAGCGCCTCCTCCTTATGCTGCACCGCCGGCTGCACGGGCGGCAGCGCGTGCTGTGGTGCGCTCGGGAACGCGTCCGCCGAGTATGTCATCGGCTGATGTGGGGGCGGTGCCTGGTATTGCTGCCAGTAAGGCTGCTGCTGCTGCTGCTGCTGTGGCTGCGGGGGCGGCGCCTGTGCCTGCGGCGGCAGTTGATGTGGCCAATATTGCCCCTGCGGCTGTGGCAGCTGTGCCTGCGCTTGCGGAGGCGGGGGTTGGCTTGCCTGCTGAGGGGCAGACGGCTGTGTCTGAGCGTACATCTCCGGGCTCGAGGGTTGCGGTGGCGCGGACGGCTGCGCGGGTGCTTGTTGAGGCGGTGGGGCATGCGTCTCTGCTGGGGGTGCTGAGGGAGCGGCTGAAGGCTGGTTGTAGTAGTATGCCGCATTCGGGTCGTCGGGGATTGCTGACATCGGGGGTTGCGAGGGAGTGAATTGGCCCGTGGCGCGGCGTTGGAGTTGTGGGGAGCCATCGGCAGCAACGGTGCTGGGCGGCCTTTGCTGCGCAGCTTGAGGTGGGACGCCATAGCCTTGCATGTTGGGATATGGTCCCTGAGGCTGGGCCTGCGGCGGATATTGGGCATCCTGAGGTGGTTGCTGTGGGAAGACACCCGGCGGCATAGACGCCCGGTGCATGTAAGGAGACTGCGGTTGAGGAGGGTATGGGTTGAAATTTGATTGAGGGCGCGCATAAGGATCGGGATTGCCGGTGTAGAAACTCTCGGCGCCGGAAGGACCTTCCGGAATACCCGTCGGTATGCTGGGGTAGAGGTTGGACGCAGGCGGTTGAAATCCATAGCCGGCAGGGCCAGCGTATGTCTTTGAGAGACGCTCCTCAAGCATGCGATCGTAATAGCGTACCACAGTCGACAGCTTGGCATGCAGATCCAAAAGTGTGTCTATAACAGTCAGTAGATATTCCTCATAATCCGACCAGTTGTCGCCTACCATGCTTGCTCATCGTCTCGCCGTATGTTCTAGCAAGCTTCGGCCTGAGCTTCCCTATGCTCTCGTACAGCTCCTGGATCTGCGGTTCGCGAAGAATGGTGCCAGGCGGTTGGTGCTGTAACCGCTCGACGAGAGTGGAGAACAAACTTATGTTTTCCGCCTCGGCCGGGGTCAATTCATAGTCGTTCCTGGGCGGCGCGACAACCGGGGCGCCAACGGCGGATGACGATTGTTGCTTCAGTTGGGCCGCGTGCTTCTTCTTCTGCTCCTCCATATCTGCTAGCGAAGCAGCTATTGCCGCCTTCAACTCCGGGTCATCCTCCTCTTCCTGAGCTGCCGACGCTCCATTCGTAGCAGGTGGGGCAGCCGTGCTCGTCTGTACTTGCGACTGCGGAACGTATCCCGAACCCGACTGCTGGCCCTTGACTTCTTCCAAGCTCATCTCCAGCGCCCTCTTGAGATCAGCATCGAAACTGTCTTCCACCCTCGCGCTCCTCGGTTCCAGCGACCCTTGATATAATGTCTTTGCAGGCTTCGCGGCGTCAAAGCCTCTGGGTACTGGCATCGCCCGGCTCTTGTCCGTCAGTTTGGCGTAGCAACCGTCGTCCACCCTCACAGGTTGCATTATTCCTAGATGAGGCAGAGCAAGAGATTTCCCGGAGCATGCGCCACAGAAGACTCCGCCGCAATTCCGACAGTGGTGCTTGCGGTTGGTGAAGGTGAAAGGTGTCCGACATCGCAGGCAGACATCAGAGTCCGTCCACTCGGGCGGCTGCTCAATGTTAGTCGGGATCCCGAAGAAGCGCTCGAGCTTACGGCTTACAGCACTGCTGTCGAACATGCTGCTGAGGACCTCTTGACGTGGGGGAAACTGGAAGCCTTCCCGTTGTAGGGTCCTGTACGTCTCGACGATGTAGGTCAGTGGGGTGCGACCTTCGGACGCAATGGCCCACGTTTGTATCAGCTCGAGTATCTTGAGCCTGACTTCCTGATTCGTCTCAGCGGGCCCGTAGGTTTTGAGGAGCGACGTCAGGTTGTCCATGAACTCGCGGGACGCGATCTCGGTGATGAAATGGTCACCGCCATTCTTCACGCATGTGTCGGTGAGCTGCGAAGCATGCTGTTAGCAGACGCGCCGGATACGGGATGCTAGGGGTATGGCGTACGTTAAGCGCGGCCAGTTGGACGTTCGGGTTCTTGTTGCCTATCCGGCGTTTGAGCGAACGCATGGCTTCCTTGGGCTGGACCGTCTTGGATCTGATGATGTCGGAAATCTCGAGGTTGAGCGCAATGTCCTCTCTGCATCTCGGGTTAGTGGCAGGCAGGCAATGCGCGGCGGGGGACTTACAAGCTGGAGGAGGTGGCGCGCTCGACCTGCTCGTCCAAGGCCGAGTTGGAGGATGCGAACCAGCCCGCCATGGTGCCGGTGGTGGGAGCGGGGGCGAGGGAGAGGGAATGGAGAGATGGGTACGACGACGGGCGTGAATGGCAGAGGAACAGGCGGGTGGAGTGGGATGTGGCTCAGTTGCGGGAAGGGGAAAGTGCGTTGGGTAGCTGAGCTCCATATCATGCGGCGGCGGATGGTTAGGTACGCCGAGAGGCGGCGGGCGTGTGTCATCGGCAGGCAGCTACTCGTACATAACATGCATACGACTACATACACCTTTTCCTCCCTCTGCCGTACGAGTACACGCCTCATGCGCGACACGATTCCTTAGACCCTACAGCCCACCGCCTTTCTGTTGCTGCCCACCGGTACATGGGGCCGCGTAGAGTAGTCGTAATTGCCCAGCGCGCCCAGCCCGAGTCGTCACCAGCCCGCCTCCGAGCAGCTTCACGACACACGCGCCCGACTTGATCACCGCCCTCGATCCCTACCATTCTTCGTAACCTCTCACTCCGCCGCCCCGCCAGCCCTTCAACACGCCTTCCTCTCGCTTCCTCTTGACCGTCGCCACTTTCAGCCTCGCCCCGAACCCCGCCGACCCCGGAGAGCGCCCCGCTTGCCCCAGACATCACCGTCGACGACCGCCCGACCCTGCGACGCTGGGCGCTGCAGCATTGACTGGAGCGCACTGATTCTTCGATACCACCTATCATGTCAACGCTCGCCTCCTCTTGATTGCTTTCTTGTCTTGAAGTCTTCGCACATGCGCCGAATCGCCGCCCGCCATGAACGGATATAGGCCAACATCGAGCGGCTTGGGCTCGGGCACGAGTGCAAATGGAGCCTATGCTGGTGCCTCCAGCAACCCGCCGCGAACCATGCCACACATTTCAGACCTTAAGGCCCGCGCCGAAAGCCGACTCCAGCAAGCACCGCCGTCGGTGAGTGCCACCTCCGAACACTACAGCCGGTCAAAGGACACGACTCTGACAACTAAGCGCAGGTTGGCCCTCTGCTCCAGATGGCCGAGCAATCCACCAAGCAAATAGACACACTCCTCGACCTTCGTCGCCCGGATTTCGCATACATCGAATATCTGGTCGCTTCGGAGATTGTCTTCAATCGCGTACCTTACCACAAAGATGCGCCGATCTTCAAAGGGGACAGGGCAAGTCAATACAACTTGCACAAAAGCATGGCAAAGGTATGAAATATTGCCCTGCGTGCCCTCTCGGTTACCTCCGTCCGATGCGGATCGATAACAGCTCGTAGCATCTTTCGGAGAAAGCGGATAGGTTTGCCAGCATCAAAGAAATAATTATAAACGACAACAAGAGAAGCGGTGTCCAGCCGACTGTTACAGTCAAGGGGTCTAGCGATGGACATGCCAGGTTTGCAAGCATGTCTGCGGCCGCCCCAGCCAAGGTCCCGATCCCTACCAACCCGCGGTACTCGATGAAGGACGAACTTTTCCTTGACAACGGTACCAATGGCTCGGGATCTTCCCCACGTATGTCAATTGATGCTTCTTCCAGCCTTTCGGGCAGATCGACGCCATTCCGGGCGGATTCGCCGCGGCCCAGATCTGATATTCAACGAAAGCCGGTTCCCGGGCCACCTTCTGGACTATCATCGCAAGGTGATGCTCTGAGCGAGCGTTTCGCGCGTCTTCGCGTGGCGGGCGAGAGTCGATCCAGACAGGGGTCTGTCCAAATGCCGAGCCCAGAGGATTTCAATGGCATGGTCCCGGGACCTGGAAAGTTATTGGGACCTCGGGAAATGCGGCCAGGGGCTTTTACTCCCCCAGCACACCCGCCGAAGTTGCCATTGAATACTCAAATTCCACCTTCAATGTTGAAAGAACCAAGTCCAACGTACAGTCCAGCGAGGAATATGGCTACCCCCGCAAGCATAAACCCTCCGCGCAGCACACCACGAAGCATGGTACGGCAAAACTCCTTCCCTGCTTCAGGCATGTCTCCGCAAACCACCGGTTCCAATGGCGACCCCGATCCGTCTGTATCACAACACGCTAGCCAACCTCCGCGAGTGATCCGTAGGAAGTCGGTTCACGCGCCCAGAGAGTTTCAAATCAGTGCAGAGAAGCTCTACGACTACTTGAAACCGTATAATGTCCTGCTGATAGATGTTCGGAATCGCGAGGAGTTCGACGATGGCCATGTTTTTGTTAACTCGATTATGTGTATCGAACCGACCGCCCTACGACCCGAAATGTCTGCCGAGCAATTGCAGGAAGCTTTGGTTCTGTCACCAGATGTCGAACAGGCCATGTTCGAGCGCCGCAACGAATTCGACCTTGTAGTGTATTACGACCAAGCGACTCCTTCGGCAGACTTCCTCAACAAGCATACTCGTACTGCACAGGAGGATACATTGAAATGTCTGTACGACTCATTGTATGAGTTCAACGAGGATAAACCATTGCAACGGCCTCCGATTTTGTTAATGGGTGGGCTGGATGCATGGGCCGATCTTTTGGGTACGGGCGCCCTGAAGACGTCAAACACTACCGCAATTGTATCAGATCAACAGAACGGAAAGGCTGGAAGGCCCATTCGGCGCGTCCCCGTGGCAAGTAACGGCTCAAAATTCTATTTACAGAAGAAGAGACTGCGCGATTACAACCCATTGGAGCCAGAGGAGGAGAAAAAGTGGTTAGAAAAGGCCAGGGGTGAACGGCCAGAACGGCCCCCAGCCGCGGAGGAAGATGAAGAGGAAATTGTCGATGAAGAAGTCCCATATTTCCGAACGACCGAGGAATTTATGCGGCGCTTCCCAGAGGCGTCCGCGATCGAGCCGCAGTCGATGATGCCACCCGCTCGTCAACCACCATCTAGGCCTGCACCGTTACCCAACTACCCACTTCCTTCGGTTCCTACAATTCCTTCTCGGCCACCTCCTGCGGCTTCACGACCTAGCTACAACGGTGTCCATGATAGGAATTACCCTGCACATCATGCAGTCACCGCTCGGACCTCTCAACTTCCTTCTTACTTCCCCCCGAGCCAACTTCCTCAAAACGTCCGGCTTCCGAGGACAGGGCTCATCAACTTTGGCGTTACATGCTACATGAATGCCACTATTCAATGTCTGAATGCTACGTTGATGATGACCAGATACTTCCGCGACAACAGCTTTACAAAATGCATCCAGAGGCAGAATTGGCGCGGATCGCGCGGTCTCATGTCAGAGAACTACGCAACACTCATCCAAAACATGTGGCAAGAGAATAAAGGACCGTGTCGGCCGAAGACACTACGAGTAAGAAGATCCCGTTTGCTTGGGGTGTTATGATATTAACAACTTTGTTTCAGGAACTCTGTGCACGAATCAACAAAGAATGGGGTCTCGACCGTCAACAGGATGCCAAAGAGTTTTTTGACTTCCTCATTGACATGCTTCATGAGGACCTAAACATCTCGTGGGCTCATCCGCCGGCACAAGCCCTGACCGAAGAGGAAGAAGCGCGTCGCGAACGTCTTCCTAAACCCTACGCCGCACACATCGAATGGCGTCGCTGGTCCATGCGGGAAAAGAGTCCCATCAGCGAGCTCTTTGGCGGACAGCATGCCTCTCGCCTGCGCTGCACCACATGCCACTTTACCTCGACCACCTTCGAGACCTTTTACAGCATTTCGGTCGAGATCCCCCACTTGCATTCGGGCACGTTGAACGATTGCCTCCGTTCGTATTGCGCCGAGGAAAAGCTTTCAGGCGACGAAGTTTGGCGCTGCCCTCGGTGCAAGAAAGAGCGCGAAGCGACGAAGCAAATCAAGCTAACGCGAGCACCACACTACCTCGTCATTCACTTCAAGCGCTTCAGCGCGTCGCACACGGAGCGGGCGCGCAAAGTTCGGACGCCGATAGACTTCCCGCTGCAAAACCTCGACATTACGCCGTTTATGCTGCCGTCGCTGACTCCGGCGGAAGAGGAATACCTCGTTACGCAGCGTGGGGCGGCGCAGGATGTGAAGTCGCTCAAGAAGGATGATAAGATGGTGCCGCCGTACCGGTACAATGCGTACGCGGTAATGCGGCACCAGGGCAACACGCTGACGAGTGGGCATTACATCGCTATGGTGCGCGACAAGGCGCGTGGCTGCTGGTGGCAGTTCAACGACAGCCGGGTCAGCGAGTTCCAGCCGGAGCGGCTACCGCCGGCCGAGTCACTGCAGAACGAGATGGCGTATATAGTATTTTATGAGCGGGAACAGCGGTACTAGAAGGGGAGGAGAAGCGGGTGATGCGGGAGTGGGGGAGCAAGAAACGGACTTGGGACTTGTAGACGACGAGCGTGGAACGGGCATTGAGTTGACACGAAATGAATGATACCTCGGCGGTTGGACGACGGTGACGACGGCATGCGATGGCGAGCTAGGTGGTTTTGGGTGGCGGTTGGCAGTTAGATACTACTTTTTTTGTGCAAGACGACGCGGGGTGATTAGCTCGGAGGGCGAAGAAAATGAAACCAAAATGCTCTGATCAGTGAGTTGACTGTGGCTTGACGTCTTGAATATCCTTCTTCCCGCCATATATGGAAAGTGGTTCCGTGGAACCGGTGGGTGAGTGGGGGGGCAAGTTTGTCGCGTGGCGAAGGCGGCGGTGGGCGATGATTGGTGGTTAGGGTGAGTATTGTACGAGGTATAGTGGGTAGGTTCGGAGTTCCCGGACAAGCAAATCCACCAAGTGTCACGTCCATGTCAGCTTCGAGAGTGGTGGTGCTTTTGGTGGTGCAGCTGGCGAGTGGTGGAGATGCCGATGGCGGTGACTAAGCGCCAAAACTCGGGCCGAGACACGCCGAGCGAAGACGGATTCGGCAATGGAGCGAGCACGCCATCGCCCTTGCCAAAGTCTGGAGTGAGCAAACGCCGTCGACCAGCCATGGATTGCCGCATTGATTGCTCAGCGATGTCGGGGCGCGAGACTTTTTTCCCGCCGCCTATAGATCGCCCCTCCGCCCGGCTGAAGAAGCCCTTATTTTTTCTCACCCCTCCCTCGAGTCAATTCTGAGAGGACACTGGAGCCGCGCGTGCTGTGCTCCCACTCTCGTCTTTCACAAAAGCTTTTTGTCTTTTTCCGTTTGATACCTCATAGAAGTCGCTTCTTTCTTTGTTACCATGCGTCTCCAGGCCCCCGAGTCCGCCGGCCCCGCCGCCCAGTCCAGCGAGCAGAAGGCCCTCAAGCAGTTTGCGCAAAAGTCCTCCAGCCTGCCTTTCGGCCAGGACGTGGCTTTCTCCTCCATTGGCGGCCCCACCTACATTACCGCGCAGACGCTCGTCCAGCACGTCGCCTACGCCCTCTCCGACAAGATCTTCACCTACTCGCCCGAGACCTTCGACCTCGATGTTGCGCTGAAGGAATGGCAGTCGCAGGGCGAGGACAATGCGTTTGGATACAAGACTGGCGTCTCTTCGCTCGAGACGAGGACCGGTGCCGGCAATGTTGCTTTGGGCTACATCTTCTCCAAGGACTTTGATGTGGCAAAGAGGCACATTCCCCAGGCAATTGTTGCCTCTTCTTCCAGCCTGCAGCAGCTGAGGTCCGCCCTGGACCAGCTGTCGCTGCTGTACGGCGTGTCCAACCCCCTCGTGGCGCACGTCGCCGCTGTCGACTACGCTGCGGGCACCTCCACGGGCCTTGTCACGGACTACTCCACCTCCTTCAACCTCGCGGAAGAGCTCGGCCTTGGCCTGGTTGCCAGCGCCTCGGCCCACGAGATTCAGCACATGGCGCTGTTCTCCACCCTCTTGGCCAGCGTTGTCCCTACCATCCACACCTACGACGGCATCACCGTTGGCCGCGAGACCACCCGCGTCGTGGACGTTTGCAACAAGACCGGCCTCTTCAAGAACTACGAGGCCATCCTTAAGGCTACCTCTGATGTTGAGAAGAAGCACTCTGACAACGAGGGCAAGACCATTCGCCTGCTGAAGGCCTTCAACGACGAGTTTGGCACCGACTACAAGCTTTTCGAGTACCACGGCCACGCCGAGGCCGAGACGGTCTTCGTCACCTTCGGCACTGTTGAGGCCTCTCTGAGCGCCCAGCTTGCCGATGCTCTTGCCGCCAAGGACGTCAAGGTTGGCGTCGTCAACGTCCGCGTTTACCGCCCCTTCGTCGAGGAGGTCTTCCTCGAGGCTCTGCCCAAGTCCGCCCAGAACGTCATTGTTTTGGGCCAGGTCCAGGACCAGGCCGCCGTCACTGACGAGTCCGTCCACTCTGCTCTTTACAGCGATGTCCTCGCTGCGGTGAGCTTCTCCTCCGAGAGCGCTGCCACCGTCGCCGACCTCAAGTACCCCAGGGAGGAGGTCTGGAGCCCCCGCAACTTCAGCGACCTGTTCTCCAAGTTCGTCCCTGCGGCGGCGCAGGCTGATGTCGACTTTACGGCCGCTTCTCAGCAGTACACATTCTGGAACGCCGACGGCTCTGTTGCAGTCGGCGCTCCCGTTGTCATTGGCCAGCTGTTCTCCAAGGACTCTGCTAGCAATGTCTCGGTCCGCACTGGTCACGACAACCTCGTCTCGGGCGGTGTCGTTCGCACCGACGTCCGCAGGTCTAGCAAGTCCATCGAGGCTGCGTACTCTGTTGACGACGCAGACGTCGCCTACGTTGGTGACGAGAAGCTGCTCTACGAGTTTGATGTCCTCAACAGCCTGAAGGCCGCTGGCGCGCTCATCGCTCGCCTCCCCGGTGCCAAGGACGAGGATCTTGAGAAGCGCATCCCCGTTGGTGCTCGCAAGGGCATCTTTGGCAAGAACGTCAAGCTGTTCGTCCTGGACCCGACTGCTTCGGCTAACGTCGAGGAAGACGCCGCCCTCGAGTCCTACCTTGTCCAGCTCGCCTTCCTGAAGGTTGCCGAGGCTGACAAGTTTGATGCTGCGGCCCACAAGCTTGCCACTCTCAGCGGCGGCTCGCTCGACAGCATTGTCAGCGATGTTTCCAAGGCTCTCCGCCAGGTCGAGATCCCCGAGGCCTGGGCTACCGTTGAGCCGGAAGTTGAAAGCATTTCTCTTCCCACCAACATTAGCGTCAACAGCTTTGCCGCCTTCGAGCGTGTTGACCCCGAGCCCCCTACCCTGCTCAAGAACTGGGTCACTGCTGCCCAGGGTCTTGCTTTCAAGGAGGCCTTCGGCACGCAGACGGCTCTCCGCCCCGATCTTGGCATCAAGACCGCCGTCGTCCACGTCAAGGAGCGCCGCCGTCTCACTCCCCAGAACTACGACCGTAACATCTTCCACATCGAGTTTGACCTCGGCAACTCTGGCGTCACGTACGCCATTGGTGAGGCTCTTGGTATTCACCACGAGAACGACCCCAAGCACGTCGAGGAGTTCATTCAGTGGTACGGCCTCAACCCCGAGGAGGTCGTCGAGGTGCCTACCCGCGATGACCCCAACGTCCTCGAGAACCGCACCGTCTACCAGGCGCTCCTGCAGAACCTCGACATTTTCGGCCGCCCGCCCAAGCGCTTCTACGAGCAGTTGGCTGAGTTCGCGTCGGAGGAGAAGGAGAAGTCGGCGCTGCTGGCGTTGCTGACGCCCGACGGTGCGCAGGAGTTCAAGCGCCGCGCCGAGGTGGACACTGTGACGTACGCGGACATTCTGCTGGAGTTCCCGTCGGCGCACCCTGCCTTCCACGACATCATCCGCATTGTCAACCCGATGAAGCGCCGCGAGTACTCGATCGCGTCGAGCCAGAAGGTGACGCCGAACAGCGTGTCGCTGCTGATCGTGACGGTTGGATGGGTGGACCCCAAGGGCCGCGACCGCTTCGGCCAGGCGACGCGCTACCTGAACAGCCTGCCAGTGGGCGCGCCAGTGACGGTGTCGGTGAAGCCGTCAGTGATGAAGCTGCCAACCAAATCGACGGCCCCGCTCATCATGGCGGGTCTCGGCACGGGACTGGCGCCCTTCCGCGCGTTCGTGCAAGAGCGCGCCCGCCAGAAGCTCGCCGGCGAGGAAATCGGCAGCATCCTGTTGTACATGGGCTCGCGGCACCAGCGCGAAGAATACCTTTACGGCGAGGAATGGGAGGCCTACCAGGCGGCGGGCGTGATCACGCTCCTCGGCCGCGCGTTCTCCCGCGACCAGCCCCAGAAAATCTATATCCAGGACCGCATGCGCGAGAGCTTGAAGGAGATCCGTAAGGCGTATCTCGAGGAGGGCGGCAGCTTTTATCTTTGTGGCCCTACCTGGCCTGTGCCGGATGTTCAGCAGGTGCTGCAGGAGGCGATTGAGGAGGCGGCCGAGGGCAAGAAGGTCGATTCGAGACGCGAGATTGAGGCGTTGAAGGAGGAGGGACGCTATGTGCTTGAGGTTTATTAGGTGGGGGGTTGTGTGCGTGAGTGAGTGAGTGAGTGGTTTGGTGGTTTAGTGAGGTGCGGGTTTTTTGACGCGTAGATTATGATAGATGGAGGGAGTTTGCTTTGGTGCCTTTATAAGCACTTGCTTGCTTAGTTAGGATGACTGCGTAGGTACGGTGCGTAAGAGCAGCCGTACCTACCTGAAAATTATGAGCATGGTTCTTGATACTTACGTACCTATTTGCTTGCCTGTGTGTGTGTCTAGTGTACTTATGTATTTCTGGGGGTTTGACGTGGTAGCTGTCTTGCAGATGGCGCAAGAGCGAGGAAGCGTGTGAGCAGTCTCGTCTCTGCATGCATTAAGCGCGGCATACTACTGTCTATATGCTGAGGTTACTGGCTTTGCACAACATCCATTTAAAGCAACTCTTTACCCCTCGCCCTAACGTGCAAGGTACATAGCATGCGGTACATAGCATCTATGTAGGGTCGGTAGGTTGTTCGCGCACTACAAGCAAATAGCTCGGCGCTGTGACTACTACCCTCTCCCTCTCCTCCATCTCTCCTCCACATACCCCATCACACACCCCCCACACCCATACCCACAGCACCACCCAAACCACCCAGACTAGGCGGCACGTCCTCGGCCCGCGTGCCCCAGGTCCGGCTCTCGTTCCGCCCGAGCGTGAGCACGAGCTCCCGGCCCTCCGTGAAGAAGCTGTGGTCCAGCCAGTTGCGCGTGTAGGGCTCGTTGTCCAGGAGCGCGGACTGGATGTAGAGGTCTCCGTTCACTGTGCCGTTCCCGCCATTATTGGTGCCATTGCCACCCACCCCATCCCCAGGCAAAACACCGACACACCTAACCTTAGCCACCCGCCCCGTAACGGGGCTCCTAACCTCCACCGACGCAAAAAACGGCGCCGTGATCAAATACACGTCCTGGCCGGGGACCGGAAATAAGCCCATCATAGCAAACGCGACAAACGCGCCCATCGCACCACTATCATCATTGCCGGGCAAGCCGTCCCAGGTCGTCTTGAATGACCCAGGGACGTACCTGCGCGCCTGCCGGCTCGACAGCCCCGGCCGTCCTGCATAGTGGTACAGCGCGACGGGCAGGAACGCCGGCTCGTTCGCGATGCTGCCGACGCTGGCGTCGTGTAAGTGTGACAGGCGGGTGGTGAATGCTTCGGGGCCGCCGAGGACGCTGATGAGCGCGGCCATGTCGTGCGGGACGTAGAAGCCGTATTCCCAGATGCTGGACTCGAAGGTCTCCTGGCCGGTGTTCTGGAGCGAGCAGGCGCGGCTCGCGTCGCTGTCGAGGCTGCTGCACGCGAGCGGCTCCTGGAAGCCCCACGTCTGGTTCGCGTACCGCGGCTGGAAGAAGCCGACGAATTGCGCCGTCGACGTGTTCGCGGCCATGGGCGACACCTGGTCTGCTTTCCAGAGGTTGCGCCAGTTGCCCGCCCGGCCCAGGTACGTGGCGACTTGGGCGGATGGCGCGCCCAGCCGCTGCGCCAGCGTCGCCACCGCGAAGTCGTTGTAGCTGTACTCGAGCGTGCGCGACACACTGCGCGTGTGCGTCCCGAACCCGTAGGGGTCGAAGTCTTGCGCCGGGATGTAGCCCAGCGCTTTCCAGCTTGCGAGGCCGCCCCGCCCTTCGCAGCACCAGTCGAAGGGCTCGTCTTCGGCGTCTTTGATTACGGCCGCTAGCCCGTCTGCCCAGTTGATCCCGCTGCTGACGTTTTTGAGGTGCGCGTCGGCGAGGACAATGTCTGCGTTGGAGCCGCCTGGAGGTGTTAGGTGAGAATGAAGGAGGTTTTGGAGGGGATTGTGAAGATAGTAGGGGGGAGATGATGGCTTACCTTGTGTATATCCTTTGCATAGGCTCATTCTGCGAATCGTCAGTTAGATCTGTCTGTGCAATCGTTTTGGAATCCCACTCACCTGCAATCTGGCAGCCATCCCGTATGTCTATAAGTATCAATCAAACTCCGCACCATCCGCGCCACCTGTTCCGGATCCAAGATGGTCAGGAACGGGAGCTGCGACCTAAAGAGGTCCCAGATGCAGTAAAACGAGTCAAAATACGGCTCCTCGCTCTCCCACAGCGGGTTCTCACCGGTATAGTCCTGGGGATTGACCTATCATTTCCAGTCAGCAACCACAACACCATAGACAGACGCAAACCTACCATGGTGCGGTAAATCCCGCTGTAGAAATTAACCAGCAAGCTCCTCTCCACGCCCTCCGTCGCCACCACAACCGGGCTCAACTTCTCCCGCCACAGCGCCACAGCCTCGTCCCTCGTCGCCTCAAACCCAAACTCAGGGATCTCCGTCTCCGCATTCGCGCACGCGCGCTCACTGCTCATGAAACTAAGTCCGACACGCGCGAGCACGGGCGCGTCGCCCGGGTCCGCAAACCGCACAAACGCGCCCCCAGGCAGGGGGTACCCGTTGATGCTGCGCGAGATAGTCAAGTCGTGCACGTCGGCGCTGGCGCGGCTGTCGACAAACACGCCCGCGTCCCGCACGCCCGCCCCCGCGAAGTCGGCGCAGAAATACGCGACGTACGTGCCCGCGCCGAAGCTGGGCTCGAAGCGCGCGCCGCCCTGAATGCGCCCGCTCGCGGCGTCTACGGACACGGTGCCGTTGTCCTGCCGGCTGTCGGAGAGGTCTGACAGGTCGAGCAGGATTAGCGGACTGCTGGCCGTGGCTGTGGCGTTGCTGCGTGCGAACTGGAACCGGAATAGCGATGTGTGCGCCGCGGCTGTCATGTCCACTTTGATGCCGCTGCTGAGCGTAATGCTGAAGTAGCCGGGGCTGGCTACGACGCTGCCGTTCACGTAAGGCGTCGCGCGTGAGCGCTTGGGGAAGACGCAGTTGTTGACGTCGTCGTTGGCGCAGTGCGTGTATGCGAAGAGTGGGAAGTTGCCGAGAGATGGCTTGCCGCCTGTGCCCGAGTCGTGCATGCTGGAGAAGCCGGTGATGGGCGCGCCGTCCGTGGTGAAGCCGCCTTGGTTGCTGGTGCTGTTGGTGTCGGCTACGGCTTTGGCCATGCCTGGAAGTGTGGGTTGTGAACATGTTGCTCATGGAGAAGATGGTTATATTGAAGAGAATTAGTGGGTTTTGGAGGTGTTGGAGAAGGAAACGAACCGTAGGGAATCGTAGCGCCGGGGAAGACGTTTCCTAGACTTGGTCAATTCTTCATTCTCTCAGTAGGTTGCAGGCAATTACCTCCGTTGCTTGAGCCAATGAGCGGATCTACGTATTGCAAAGGGTCAAAAGCAGCCTGTGAATGAACGAGAGCCGCCCAGGCGCAAACCATGAAGAGCGAAGGACTCAGCATCTTGAGGCAAAGACACAAAGAAGCAGCAACACCGCTTGCAGGGAAAAAAGCGGCCGACGACGGCTATATATACTTATCAGAACCAACCTACCTGGATGTACCTATCGGCCCAACGCACCAGGTACCCCCGTAACCCCTCACTAAGAAAAACATGCGCGCAAAAAATCATGGTGGAAAGGCCTCACGCCGTCGGCGCTCTAGCATCCCCCGTGCCACACCCTCCACGGCGCAGGCTAAGCTCCACCGCGCAACGGTGCCTGGGACAATGACATGGGATACAGAGCACAGCAGCGCGCGATGTTCAGGGGCGCGTCGAGGCGGGGTACTGCGTGCTGCTATCGTCTGGGGTGTTGATGGCCTGGGTCACACAAGTGGGTGCGACGTTACTGCGTGCCAGGTCCAGGTGCCAGGGTAGGTTTGAAGCACCTGCGCAAGCGGGACCCGGAAGAGGCGTACTGCAGCGGGCCGACGTCTGTGCCGGTGTGACCACCACCATGACCCTGGCAGCCCTCTCTTCTGTCCACTTCATGACCGGTGATTTGGAAGACTTCTGTGGCAGTTGCTCGTGCGCTGTTAAGCAAGCGATGGTGTGAGCTGCAATTTGCCGCATTCTTCGGTGTTGTCTTGAGCGGGACTGAATGAAGCTTCTGAATACCATATGCTGCTGCACTGTCCCCCACTTCTGCGATACGGCACCGGGAAATGTCGTGGTATGTAGCCTGGTCGGGTGATATCAGTACCTTGATGTAATTGCTTTGTCCGCGGACAGATATTAAGTGTGATTAATTCACGGAGATTGTGAGCACTCGCCGCCTCTGTGCATCACCGCTCTTTTCTCTTTTTGTAGGTCCCCATATTGCCGATTCTTGAGGGTTTTCTTTCTTCCGAATCTACAGTCTCATGCTCGCGGTCTCTCGGTTGTGCTCTTGACCGCTTCGAATGGCTCCGAGTCAGCTGAGGGGGAGAAAGAGTAGGTCGTCGGTTGGAGTACTGGGTGAATTTGACCAGTGTTCAAGCGAGACTAGCATTGGATTCCCACATACATAGGAATAGGTCAATTAAGTTAGGTTTACGTCGTAGGAATGTTTGGAGTATAAGCCGC
The DNA here is from genome assembly GCF_010093885.1 of Aplosporella prunicola CBS 121167. Classification (NCBI taxonomy): domain Eukaryota; kingdom Fungi; phylum Ascomycota; class Dothideomycetes; order Botryosphaeriales; family Aplosporellaceae; genus Aplosporella; species Aplosporella prunicola. The sequence continues at coordinate 592,034 of NW_022983548.1, forward strand.
ATTGTGCCTGTCAGGTGAGTACGGATATAATAGATGCTAGCTTCGTCTGAAGAACCGCAAGCTCAGTACGAACTGCACGGTCGAACAGATCAGCGATTGAACCAGCAGTGACGGCATCTGGTTATTTGTGACAATGAAATCCGATGGGCTCAAAAAGGGACCATGCCCGGTAGAGGGTACCTATGTCGATGCCCGACGTCCGCCCGGCTGTGACGTCGTTGGAGCCTCCGGGTAGCTGATATGTAGCTTAGGGGGTACTGTATTGGCCTGGAGAATGCATATGTAGGCAGGCATAACACAATCATTCGTAAGCTCAACATGGTGGTACGAAGACGACGGTGGTTAGTGGTTGAGAGGAGAGCGCGTGGCCAAGCACCAAGGAGCCTCCGCCACCGTCCGTGACGCACCACTTACTCGCCAAGCACCCCGGAGCTCCATTAGGCTTCAACATCCTTCACACCTTCGTTTGCCGCACCCTCTTGATACCCTCTTCTTTCTCTGATACCCCCGCCTGTCTCACTCTCGCGCCGCCATGTTCCGCGCGCAGCAAAACGCCTTTGACGAGGTCGTCGGTACGTACCCCGGATCCCTCGGCGGGGGGCCCTCGGCCAGGCCACATACATACATGCTAACCACCAAGCGCGCGCAGTCAGAGCCACCGACGAGAATCTTACGAGCGAGAACTGGGAGTACATACTCGTACGTTGCTACGGCACACGCACGTTTGCTACCGGACGAATGCTGAGGCCGTGTAGGATGTTTGCGACAAGGTCGCCGCTACGGACAGCGGGTGCGTTGACCTGGGCTATTTCCGCGGGAGAAAATGCCATGGACATTCACGCTGACAGGCTGCTCCGTCGCATAGGGCCAAGGATGTTGTCACCGCGCTGATCAAGCGCCTGGCGCACCGCAATGCGAACGTCCAGCTCTACACCCTCGAGGTTGGTCGCCTGCTCATGCCCGGCCCCCAAGAGACGGGATACAAGGACCAATGCTAATACAAGAGACAACAATAGCTTGCGAACGCTCTTTCCCAGAACTGCGGCCTGAAGATGCACAAGGAACTCGCCTCCAGGAGCTTCACCGACGCCCTGTTGCGCCTGGCAAACGACAGAAACACCCACCAACAAGTCAAGGCCAAGATCCTCGAGCGCATGGGAGAATGGACGGAGATGTTCTCCAAGGACCCGGATCTAGGCATCATGGAGCAAGCGTACATGAGGCTTAAGACGCAGAACCCGAACCTCCGCCCGCCCTCGAAGCCGCAGAAGACACAGATCACGCAGTCTGACCGCCAGAGGGAGGAGGACGAACTGCAGATGGCGTTGGCACTGTCGATCAAAGATAGTCAGGTCCCCGCACCCTCCGCGGCCAAGTCCAACCAACCTCCAGCGGCCCAGAACGGCAGCGACCCCCAGCAGTCACAAGCTATAGCATCCGGCACCACGGCGGCCACTGTTTCTCGCGTTCGGGCACTCTTCGACTTCACACCTTCCGAACCAGGCGAGCTGGCGTTCCGCAAGGGAGACGTCATTGCAGTTCTCGAGTCGGTGTACAAGGACTGGTGGAAGGGATCTTTGCGTGGACAGACCGGCATCTTCCCCCTGAACTACGTGGAGAAGCTGCAGGACCCGACCAAGGAAGAGCTGGAGAGGGAAGCACAGATGGAGGCGGAGGTGTTTTCGGAAATTCGCAATGTGGAGAAGCTGTTGGCCTTGCTCAGCACGAGCTCCCAGGCCGACGCGAGAGACAACGAGGAGATTACTTCTCTATACCATTCCACTGTGGCGATACGGCCAAAGCTCATCGAGTTAATAGGGAAGTACTCGCAGAAGAAGGGTAAGTCTAAGTCGAGGCTTTCTGCAGAACCGTTCAAGATGCTTACAGTTGCCCGCAGACGATTTCACACAACTGAACGAGAAGTTCATCAAAGCCCGGCGCGACTACGAAGCTCTCCTCGAAGCATCAATGTCACAAGCAGCACAACCGGCCTACGGCCGCCAACCCTACGGCTACAGCACCAGCAGCGGGCCCTACACCGGCGCGTACCCAGCGCAAACGGCGCCGCCGCCACCGCAAGACCCTCAACGCTTCTACTCGCCCGCGCCCGGCGAGCCAGCCTATGGGTACCCGCCACAAAGCGGGCCACAGCCCTTCTACATGATGCCGACGAACCAGGTCGGCAGCCCCAAGCCCGGCGCCGCAGACCCCTACACCCAGCAGCGCATCCCATCGACGTCGGCCGCGGCCGCGCGCCCCCAGTCCATCGCGACGTACCCGCAGGAGCTCGCGACAACGAGCTACGAAAGCCCGGTCGAGGCGACGCACCGGCCCTCGCTGCCCCAACAACAGCAGCAGCAACAACAACAGCCCTACGAAGCCTACCCCGCCCAAGCAGCCGGCGCCCCAGCATCCGCACAGCCCGCCGCGGCGTACGCCGCTGTTGCCGCTGCCGCTGCCGCCGGCGCCGGCCCTCATCGCCAGACCTCCTACGATGGCCCAGGCTACCCGGCCGCGTCCGGCCCCCCTGGCCCCGCGGACCCGTATGCGGCTGGCGTGGGCAGCCCGGCCCCCGGCGCCCTGGGCGCGGGGCCCTACATGGCGTTTAACCAGAGCAGCGCGACGCTGCCGCCTGGTGGCGGTGGCGGTGGCGCGGGCGCGGGCCCTGCCGCGGGTGCAGGTGCGGGCTACCAGGCGTATAATCCTGGCGTGATGGCGCAGCAGGGACAGGGGCCCGCAAGGAGGTTTAGTGGCGCTGCTGCTGCTGCTGCTGGGATGGGGAGGGCTGAGGACGTGGACAGTTTTTATCGGTAGGTAGGGGAGTGGTGCCTGGAGGAAGTGCGGGGGGTGGGGATAGGCTAAGGCTAGACTGAGGAGTGATGGGGACGGGATGGGATGGGGTGATGGCATGGATGGGATGAGTGAGGGATACGGGCTAAGTTGTGAGTGAGGAGGGGTTAGTTAGTATGTTAGTACCTTGGTATGATGTGGTATCGCGGTTGCGGTGGTGGAGTAGGTGGGTGATAGCGTAGGTACGCGTGCTTGCGTGCGTGCGTGCGCAGATAATAGATATGCCTCTTTACTTGTTGTGTTGTTGTGCTGAAGCGGTCGTTGCCTGGGTAGGAGTAGAGTGCTCGCTTGCTTGCTTGGTGTGGTAGTGGGCGTGGTAGTGGCAATGGTGGTGGTGGTGCGTACGTACATACGGGGCTTATCGTGTTATTGGTTGGTTGTTGGCTGTTATTGTCGGTGGTGGTTGTGCGTGCGCGTGCAGAGGTGCAAGTCAGTCAGTCAGTCACTACCTATCAAGCAACCAAATAAGCAAGTGAGTGAGGTAGATAGGTAGGTTTCTTCTCTGTCTCCCTCCCTCCGTCTCCGTCTCGTACGGATTACATCCGTATGAACGTGCGAACAGATGCGATGGATTTCTCGATCAGGAGATACTGTACAGTTTACTTCTTCGGTATCCGCCATGCTGCTGTGTGGGAGAGGCTGGTAGTACAAATACAGACGGAGGAAAGAAGAAGGAAAGGAAGGAGGAAAGGAAGGTGCTCTGATTAATGCCGTGTTCTGTTGTGCTTTTTCTTCAGCCCATATCTGCTCGCGTCTGTTCGTCTTGCATTTTCCTGCCCTCCCACCCACCCCCTACAACGCCGTCCCCCGCTCAAAGCTCTCCCTAATATCCCCCGTATACTTATTATAGAACCTGGCCAGCTTCTCATTAAACTGCTTGTTCTTCTGGTTGATATACGTGATATCACCCGCCTCATCGTCAATGCCTCTCGCACGTCTGGCCTTCAGCCTCGCCTCCTCAGCCTTCCGTATCTCACCGACCAGCTTATCCACGCCCTCCTTATCCGGGCGATGGCTCGCAAAGTCGGTGCTATCAGCCGTCGAGTAAAAGCTGCCATCGCGGTCGACAGCAATGAGCTCGCCGTCGGCGCCCTCGACGATATCCAAGCCCCCACTCGCAGCCGCGCGGCGCACCGCCTCCGCCTTCGCGCGCTCGTACCCCGCCGTGTCGGGCGCCAGCTCGCGCAGCTGCCGCTTGTACACCTTGCGCGCGTCCTGCCGGTAGTCGGCGAAGGCGACGTCTTGGCGGTGTTTTTCCTTCTTGGCCACGCGCTTGTCCCAGCGTTCGCTTTCCTCGACCGTCCAGTCCCAGGCGCGCTTGCGCTCAAAGTCCTCGCCTGCGTCTGCTGCTTCCGCTTTTAGCAGCTTGTGCGTCGCGATCGCGTGCTTGCGCTGTGCTGCTGTCAGCGCGCTCGGGTCGATTGATGCGCGTGCGGCTTCTGCCGACGAGTCTTTCAGGTTTTGCGTCCGTGATGCTGCTTGTCGTGCTTGCAGGGCTTTGAAGCGGGAGAGCCGGTTCGCGGCGCTGCTGCTGCTGGAGGAGGCTGCGGGTGCGGTGGTGGTGGTGGTGGTGGTGGTGGTGGTGGTGGAAGAGGTGTCGTTGGCGGTAGTAGTAGTGTTTGCGTCTGTTGCGGAAGCGGCGTCTTCTGCGGCGGCGTCTGGCGCGACGTCTTCTGGTGGCGGGGCGGATTCAGTCTCAACGAAGCGGCGTTTCGCGGACTCTTCTTCGAGAGCGCCGCCCGAGAGCGACGTCTTGCGTTTCTGGGCGGTAGACATGGCGTGCAGTGTGAGGAGAAACGGGGCCAGAGAATTGGGTAGCGCGAGCCGCAGTTGCGTCGGTCGTGGGAGTTGTCGTCGTGTGGATGGGTATAGTATCTGGTAGTAGTGGTGAGAAGGAGTGGAGGCTTCACCGGTCGCTGGCAGAAGTTGGAAGGTGACGTGCGGATCCATGCCGCCGCCAAGACCTGGAGAACCCACGGCACGTGACCGCGCTGCTTGCGACACTAGGTAGGAGTAGGTATCTTTTGCGAAGTCATGTCTTTGCTTGCTTGTCTATCGCGCTTCTCTCCGAGTTTATACTACCGTTCCGCAGCCAATGTCTTCTTCTCTCTCTTCGTGGAACGCCTCCAGAGCAGCCAGACGGCCCTCTCCATCACCATCGCCCACGCATCCGCCAATCCCATACGCACGCCTTATGCCGTACCGCACGGCATGTATGTGTATATGTATGTATACTCTATGCCCCGCTCCGCTCCGCCTGCACCAAGATGAACTGAACCAGTCCGAAAAGACGCCTGCCAACCACGCCATGAGAAAGTGAAGTAAGCAGTGAACCGAAGCGCGTGAAGCAGGAAGTAGAAAGAAAGAAAGAATTACGCAGAATGCAGCAAGGCAAATGCAGAAACAAAAGCGCAAGAGAAACGAAAGAAGCAAAGAACGAGGACGGGGAGTAAGAGGCGTCCTACTCATTACCCCCACCCCCCCATCCTCACTCAACACGCCAGTAAGAAACCCGAACCGCACCAAACCAGCCCATCATCATCCCCTCAGAGCCGAAGAAATGCGCGCGATCCCTGCATCACCAGAAAGAAAAGCAAAAAAGCTCTCACTCACCCCACGCACGACCCATCCACGCAACCCCCACCCCCACAGCGCCCCAGAGCACCCCCCAACCCCCCCAGGCACCAGCACCAGCACCAGCCAACCGTCCGACCCCCGCCCCTCATCCAAAACCCATGCGATGGCCAACTGAGCAGAGCAGAGCATTACAAAGCCGTACGCAGCGTAGCTAAGAAAAAGCGCGCTCTCCAATGCCACGAGCGGAAGCAGGCGGTATGACCAATCCGATAGGACAGAAGGGCGGACGAGAGCAGAGAGCGGCGAAGACGAGCGCGAGATCGGCGGGACGGAAGAAGAGCAGTACTGTTGGTGGCGGTTGTCGTGACTCTGCCTGCCGCTAAGGTCGAGGTCGATGCCAAGTGTCATGGCGAGTGGCAGGCGCGGTAGACTCAAGAATAGCGCGCTAGATGACGTCGAGTCCTAGAATAGGCATGAGTGGATAGGTCTGTCCGCGTCAATCCATTGGGTGAGAAAGCTGCTGTGCCGCGTCGTCGTGAAGGTGGGTAGGCGGATAGGTCCATAGGTAGGTATGTAGGCAGACGAGTGCCTCGAATTATCTTCTCCACCAGAAAGAAAAAAGAAGGTAGGGTAGGTACGTAGTCAGTAGTAGGTAGAGCGCGCCATCATCGCGGGCAAGCAAGCAAGCAAACAGTCAAGCACCCCCGAGTCCAAGGCCCCTCGACTGTCCCGCCAACTCACTGATAAATAAGCAAGCTTGTATGGCGCACCGCCTCATGCCACCACTGCCACCACGCCAAACCACAACGCGCAGGCAACGACGAGACGAGAGGCAAGGCAGAAAGGCAGGCGGGACAGAACGCAGGGAATCCAAAGAGCGGCGAGCAAAGAGATAGAGGAAGCAGAGGCACCTGAGCGCGCGCCTCAGTCCCCCTCAGCCATCTCATTCCGCTCCCATATCCTGCGACACAGTTCCTCTACCTCGTCCTTGGGTCCACGGGACTGATTACCCCCCGCCTCACTCCCGCTCGAGAGGGAGCTGTCGCCGCTCTCGCGCCGAGCGCCCACGTCGCTGTCGTCACGGCTGCGCATCGGTAAGTCAAAGGAGACTTTGCTACGGCGGTTCGCGGAGCCGTTTTCCACTGCTGCAGCAGCACCCGCAGCGGGCGGCGCCGGCCCGCTGCTAGACGTGGCGCGCATGCTCTTAACGTCCGCAGCCAGGCTGCTGCGTCTAAGCGTCGAGGCGCCGGCCATCGTGTGTGGCCGCTTGTCGTTCGGGTCCGCCGACGCAAGGTACCGCCTGCGCAGGCCCGAGGGGTATGCCGAGAGGCGGGCAATGGCGTCGGCAATCGGATTGCGGAAGCGGCGCACCACGCGGTATTCAGTCGTGGCCTCGTCGAAGCGGCGGAGCAGCTCGCGGTCGACGACCATGTCACCCGACGCCGTGTACGTCACGGCCGTCGTGAAGACCTGGCTGCCGCCGTGGCCCTGGCGCTGCAGGAATTCGTTCTTCTGCTGCGGCTCAATGTTGGATGATGCGCGCTGCAACCATAGTTTCTGTTGCGTGCGACTTGGTGCCAGATCCGAGGGAGTAGTGGTACCGGAGCGCGAGCGCGTGTGGCCACTTGGTGTCGCTTCGTCTCGTTGGCCGGCCATGTTGGGCACGCTCTTGTTGCGCTTGCCGGGCGTGATATCGCCGCCGCCGGCCGATGATGAGGGACGGTGCGGAAGAAAACTGCTATCACGCGGGGTGCCGGAAGAGCCCTCTCCGTTGATGAATCGGGAGACGGCCTCTTTGTTGCCGGGGGTGTCAATCATGGTGGAGCCGGTGGAGTGACTGAGGGAGCGAGCGTCGTGAGAGTCGGAGACGACGGTGGCCGAGATGTCGGAAACCTGGGGCGGCAGGCGGTGCGAGGCGCTGCGCTGCAAGATGCGGGAGGTGATCATGTCAGCGTCGGGGAGCTGGGGCTGCTGGTTGAAGGAATTGGCGCCATTGATATGATTGCTGCTATATGTTAGTCTCTCGGGAGCGCGTGGCTGCTGCGGCGGGGCGGGTGCGGGTGCGGGTGCCTGTGCCTGTGCCTGCGCGGGCTTGGGCTTGGGCTTGGGCGCTGGGGTTTCAGTTTCGGTGGCGGAATCCGACGTGTCGTTGCGGAGGGCGGCTTGAGCACGGTGCTTGGGCTTGGGGGCCTCCATGACGACCGAGTTTTGGCGCGTGTTGGAGCGCGTCGTGGCGGGCGACTGCGAGGCGCTCTCCTCTGTCCAGTTCTCCTCCTCCTCGCCCTCGTCCTCCTCTCCGAGATCGAAGCGGACAACGGGCTGCTCCGTCTCGGGCGAGGAACGACGGCGCATCTTGGCCTGCTTGCGCAGATGTTCGAGCTCGGCGCGCGTCGCTTTGTTGATGTTCTTGGACGAGGCCTGGCGCGGCAGGTGGCTGCTCGAATGATTCTTCCTCAGCGCCACGTGCGACTGGTTGCGCGGTACCACGGCGGCCGACTGGTTGCGCTTCAGGTTTGGCCGCACGACGGGAGCCTCGCCCGCCGTGGCCGTCGAGCTACCCGACAGCGTCCGGTGGTGGTTTCTCGTGCCCGCCTGCCCATCGGCCTGCGCCAGCTTGGCAGCGGCCCCCAGCTTGTTCAGATTCTTGCTCGACGGGTTGCGCTGGCCCAGGCGGCCGTGGCCGACAATGTGTCTCTGCGCCTTGTGTTGGGCGGCGCGGTGCTGCTGGCCGGCATGCGAGCTATCCGACGGCGACTGCGAGACCTGCGACGACTGGCTGGAGTGGTGGCGGCGCAGCGTCTGCGGCCGCCTTGGCTGCTGCGGGGGGACCTCTGGCGAAGGCATGTTGAGACAAAGGGGTGGCCGTCGTTGGGCTCGGAGGAGGGGACGTAGCTCCACTGAAGGCGTGCGAAAGAGGCGGGGTGTGTGCCCTCTACGGCGTCGGAGATGGATTCGTGGGGCGTCTGGTCGCTTTGACGGATGCGCAGACGGGCAGAATCGTCAATTGGGTGCGTGGAGAGGGGCTCGATGCAGTGCAGCACTGCCGGCCGTCAATCAGAGTGAGAGGAAAGACGTTGGCGAGCCCGCTGCCGTCATTGGGCCGCTCAGAGGAGCGAGCGAGCGAGCGAACCAGCCGACGACGACACCTCCAGTCTGTCTTCTGTCCCTTTGTGCTTCTGAACCACGCGCGCCGCCTCGCCTCACTGCAAGTAACATATACACAACCTACTAACTAGACTTCTATCATCACCTACCTACCTCCTCTCCATCCCTCCCCCACATGCCAGAGCCCGCCCCTCCCCCCTGCTGAATCCCGGCGAATCCTCCGTACCCAGCAAAGCCATGGATTCTCGACGCAGGGTGCTGCGTGCACGCCAACGTGCCAACGCATGGGAGAGAGGGCGGTATGCCCGGATACCGGTAGCTCCGAGTAGTAGGTAGTATGCTTATGGTGAGACCTACAGCTTATAGTAAGATTGTTCGCCTTTCAGCTCGCGCAACCAGCGTCATGCGCACTGCATCTGACTCACCGCCTTGATCCTCATTCGTCCGCCTCCAGTGCTCTGTAGGTATAGTCTACAAGTTGACGTACTCAGCATGGTTGAAGTGGTCTGCGACGAAACGTTATAGCTCGGGGGCGTGGCGGTCCAGGTTTGTTCCAATATGGACAAGCCAACATCGGAGACAAAAATTGACAGACGCCGACCTTTCTGACAAACCTGTACCGAACCGCTCCCATCTGTCACGACCGCGCGCGACCGACGGGAAGAAGCACAGGAGCAGCAGCAATGACTCTCGCCTCTCCAAGACACACATCGTCGCAGCGGTCAGCGCGCCGATCGACCCCTCAACCGCGGCTGAATCAACGAGCGCCGGATTTAATGGCGCAGGACAAACGCGGCATGAGACAGGCGCGCAAACAAACGTAACTTCCGATGCAGAGGGCTGCTGCACGAAGCGCTTCCACGTCAACGCGTCATAAGTCACTCCTGAAGATGAGGCCGCGAGTAGCTTTGATAGGCACGTTCTGAGTCAGAGGGAGCAGAGTGCGCGGCTGCCTTGGGCGGTGTACAGGCCGGGCTGAGTCGTTCGGGGAGAGTGAAGGAGTAGAATAATTGACAGGCGTAGTGGTGGGTAGTGGAAGCGCATGAGATTAAGCTTACTGCCTACGTCTATTCAAATATTGTCAAGCCGATCCCCATTAAAGGCTTCGATACCAGGTGGTCGTCAAATATGAAAAAAGCAGGCAAACTGAAAAGAACAAACTAGCAAGCAAGAACCGTCCATTGAGGTTATGCAATAATCACCGCAAGAGAACAGAGCAAGAAACCCCATCTCCCCTATAAGTACCAATTCTGGTACTACAACAACAACAACACACAACCCCAGCTCCAGCACACCCCCTCACAACACAGCACAAACTATTCTTACAAGCCCCCTTTCAATACGACAACAAGACAGGTACCCTCACTCACAAGCGCACCCCACCTGGGTACGAAGTACCTATACAGAAGTACCTATACAGCCTACTAGATAGACACAACACAACCTAAGGCTATTCGATACCTATCACGTACAGGTACTTTAATTTTTAGATAGAAAGCCGCTCACGACGAAGATGAGCATGACGATGCATGCATGACGAAGCAGTGTGGGTGACAGCAGGAGGCAGTGCAAGCGGTGCGAGCACGGCAGGCAGCACGAAAGAACTGTAAGGACAAGGACAAGGACAAGGACAGTGACAGGGACAGCCCCCACCCCACAGCCTCGAGGCAGTGATTGGTGACATCAGCATAGAGGCAGTGGCAGTGGCAGTGCTGCAGCAGCCAGTCACAGTCACAGGCACAGGTACCTACAGGTACAGCTACAGCTATAAATACCGATACAGTAATCCGCAGAAGAGCAGCACTCCGCAAAGTAAATGGTTGATATACAGTGGCTGTACATTTACACACGCATCGCCAGCACCACCACGTATGTATGTGCAATACCTACGTACGCAGCTCGCGAGGCAGTGCGCGCAAGCCGCGAGCCCCAAGACGCAAGCAGCACAGCCCACACAGCCTGCACCGCAGTAATCTCTACCACACACACACACACACACACACACACACACACACACATATACACACATATGCACACACGACAAAGACTCGCCGTCGCGAGGCAGGCTCGCCAGCTCGGCCTGTACCAAGCACTAATTTGCGCGTATCGCGTATTTGCACTGCATACAGCGTATTCGTATCCAAGCAGTCCGCGCTACCTAACCTTATCCTATTGGTGCCGTCGCGAGCGACAGCGACAGTGCCAGCAGTGCGGACCTTCATGCTGCTGCTGCGCGCGCGCGCGTGCTGGGCTTGGGGCACGCCGTTGCTCGTGCTGGGGACTTATCATTTATCTACCTAGCCTTACCGCATTTCCTTGACGCGTGGAGCAGCTGCCTGTTTTGGGACGAGATGAGAGGAGAGGAGAGGCATATTTCGTACTCGTACTCCTACTATGTACGTGGTAGTGGCTGCGGACCTTGGTCGGAGCGCGCATCCCACATGGCAAGGCAGCGGCAGTGAAATGTGACGTTCGTCGGCCGCGACACAGCAGGTAGGTGTGGAGTGGTGGGCCGGCGGGCACCTCGATACGCTCGGCAAGCACGCCCGCCAGGCCGCGCAACCAACATCACCACGACCGAGAAAAAGACGGGTGCGGTTAGGGTAGTTAGTTGGCGTTACGGCGCGCTCGCGTCAACGGCGCACATCATCCCATCAAGCGAGCGTGCTGCGGAACCAGCGCCCCAGCGCCTCGACCTCCATGCGCCAATTAGACGCGCGCGCCGGCCCCGTCCACAGCCCCGCCCCGGCCTTCGGTGCGAAGCGCACGCGGAGCTCGGCTTCGATGTCGCTCTTCTCGTCGCGCGAGATGCTGCGCCGCATCAGCTTCACCAGCTCCTGGCCCTGGTCGTGCAGGATGGCGTGCGCGCCCACGCTGACGCGCATAGGAGGCAAGCGCAGACCTCCGCCCGTGGGGGGGAAGAGGCGGCGTGCGCGCCTGCGCTTCTCGAAGACCGGGGCGCCAGGCTCGCGGAAGCTGGTGGGTGACTCGGCGCCTAGGCGGGGCATCTCGAAGCCGGCGAGGTCGTCGTCCTCGTCGTACCCCTGCCGAATCACCTCGCCGATCTCTGGCGTGCGGAAGAAGTGGATCGGCGACGCGAACCGGTCAAAGTACCCGTCTGGGGTGCTGAAGAAGGCCTTGCGCGCGCGGGTGAGCGCCGCTACCGGTAGCGCGGGGTTGTCGCGGTACTTGCCCCAGGACGTCTTGGCGAGCGCGACATCTCCGGCCTGCACGTCGGCGTCGACATGTTCGTCGTTGGCGAAGAGCTCCACGTCGCCGAGCCGGCTGGTGTACTCGGCCGCGTCCAGCAGGTCCGTGGGGAAGATCCAGTTCACAATGGGGTTGTTCACGGCCGCGGCGGCGACGCGGTTCTTTCCCATGCGGCATTCGGTCAGGGCCAGCATCGTTGCTAGACCGCCGCCCACCAGCTCGCCGCACACGCCGAGCTGCAGCGATCGCAGCCGTGGCCGCGCAGCCAAGGTGGGCGCAAAGTTTTCCAGAACCCAGTCGTACGCGGTCAAGACATCGTGGATCGGCGTGGGGTACTGGTGTTGGTCGTTGTCCAGGCGATAGTGGACGCACACTACGGTGGCATTGGCAGAGGCGGACAGGGCGGCGGCAACATCGTTCTCGTGATGCGGTGGTGGCAGGCCAACAGGAGGGAAGAGAGGACCGGCGGGCAGGTAGAGCAGCAGAGGAGAAGGCGAGCGTGGTGCTGGAGCCTGAAGGATGCTGGCGTGGCGGGTCAGCAGGGCGGGAGGTGGTGCGTGGGTGGCAGGACGAAGGCAGTGCGGGCGAACCTCAGTTGCACCAGGCCATTGGATCGGGCAGGCACGGTCACAGTGTCGAGCCGCGGCGTCGAGATGGTTGAGAACCTCGGGCCATGACGCAGGACGCGCTTGGCCCCCAGGCGGTGGAGCAACTGGGGTGGCAGTGGTGGCATGCGGTTAAAAAAAAATTAAGGTGTGCTGTGTGTGCTGGTGATGACGATGACGACGACGTCCCCTGCTGCTGCTTCTGCAGCTGATGGCAGGCCGAGACGGGCGTGCAGCCGAAGTTGTATGTACCTACTACAGTACTTTTCAGAGTGAATCTGGGCTTTGTGGGCTTTGTCTAGATTGTACGTAGTACTTCTCGCTCGGCGCCGTCAATCTCATGAAATTGCGCCGGGGCACGCTAGCAGGGCCACTCGGATGGCCCCCCCGCCATCGACGTGCGGCGCCCCAACCAGCCAAGTGCCAGGGACCCTACCGCCTCAAAGAACGGGGGGCGCGATGGCGTTGGCTTGAAAATAGCCTTCCTCTGTCCTTTCTCTCTCCCCTTCCCTTCCCCCCGTCTCTTTCTTCCCCCTCTCTCTTGGGCCTCTCCTTGTTGCGACTTTACCAAGTAATCTTAAGCCACTCCTTTGAGCTTCAGCCTCCCTGCCAAAACCCCCATAATTGCGTACCTCGCGCGCGCGTCCCTCCTTGTACGCTGCTGAGCTTTCCCCCTCCAGCAGTCTGTGGGGCGGATCCTAATCTTTTTCGGCCGCAGGGCGAAACCGACACGACCGCGACACACAGCCTCGCTACCCCAGGCGCAAGAGCATTCTCCAGCCCACCTCAACTTCCAACCCTCCGCACGCCTCTTCCCTCTCGTCAATTGCCCTAGCAATCTCTCGAATCCTACCGCACGCCCCGCCAACCCACCGCAATGGCCGAGGGCAGCAGGTTACGGGGCTTCTGTACCCTGGTGCGCAACCTCGTCCTTGCCGCTCTCCTCTACACCTGTATCTTGGGTATCATTAGCGTCGCCAAGAACCCCTCGGTGCGCCCCAAGGGCAAGCTTGGCATACCCGCATTCTTAGGAAAGTCTGGGCCCGTGGACCTGATCGAGTCGACGAGGTCTGGCGTCAAGGTCAAGTTCGCCGGCTCGCCGAACAGCATCCACATCAACCCGCACGCGAACGTCTTCAACCGCCCCGACAGCGCCGTCACACCCAAGGATGACTTCTTGGGGCCGAGGCCGGACGTGGACACCGAGGCGAACCTGCCCATGCTGGTCGAGGAGTGCAGGGGAACATACAACGGAATTGAAAAGATGAGAAACGTCTTCGAATGCCTGCAGTTCCTCGCCAACGACGAACACCGCTACTACCAGGTGCCCGAGGACGGAAAGAAGGCCAGCCAGCAGGACCCCCGCAAGTCTGAGTACCTTGACTCCGACGGTCACGGAAACAGCTTGGACAAGTACGTCTCGCCTGCTGAGGCCGTTCCTGCGAGCAAGGAATCCATTGGAACCTGTTCTGGTCCCATTGTTCCCTACCACACCTACTGGACTGGCCCTGCGACTTGGAGAGTTGAGGTTTTCATCAAGAGCTATCTTTACACGCAAAACCTGGCCTGCTCTCGTCTCTATCTCTGGGTCGATGCCGACAAGAGCCCGAACGCCGTCGAAAACATGCTTGTCCGCGATCCTCTTTTCGCTCGTTTCTTGCCTCTGGTCGAGCGCGGTGACATCACCGTCATGCCGTGGAGGTTCCCCCAACGCATCCCTCTCCCGAACCACGTGGACCACGCCGATGGTGCCTACAAGCCTTCGGCCAAGCCCAATGCCAAGGGCGAAACCGTCATCGCCGAGGGAGTCGTTGAGGACGCAGATGGCCAGCAGTGGCTTTCCCTGACCCCGAAGCAGATGACCTTCCTCCCCGTCGCCGTCTCCGACGCCATGCGTTTCGTCGTTCTCCATTTGTACGGCGGTCTCTACTTCGACATGGACGTCCTCATGCTGCGGGACATGCGCCCTCTCGCCATCCCCAAGGATCACGCGTTTGCCGAGCGCTGGGCCGCTCACGCGCACCCGGGCGACTACAACACCGCCATCATGTCTCTGTCCGCCAACAGCTCTCTGTCATCATATCTCCTCCGCGGCGGCGTCCGCATGGGACTGAACTTCCACCCTCGCGTCATCGGCCGCATGGCGTGGAAGGACGGCCGCGACCAGGAATTCCTCATGCTCGAGACGGCCGCTTTCGATCCCATCTGGACCGAGTTCAACTGGGACCGTGAGGGCCGCTGCACCGTGCCGTGTCTTAAGGACTACAGCGCAGCGTTCAAGGGCAGACCGGGTGCGATCAAGGACGAGTGGCAGAGCTACGACGGACCGCAGCTGGAACCCGTTAACCACTCCAAGCAGGAGCTGCGCGCGCGCGTCGATCCGGCCGGCCAGGATGTTGTCAGGACTTCGGAAAGCGCGAGTGAAAGGCCAGAGGAAAACGTGCCGCACAGCGCAACGGCGCAGTCGCCAAAGGCCGGCACGCAAAGCGACAGCTTCACGACGACCAGCGCCGAGGAGGCCGAATTGAGGGCGAAGGGCGCGGTAGCCGACTACAGGCTAGAGGAGGACAAGTACCCTCCGAACAACCGCACGGTGGAAAACTTCTTCAGGGGCGCATGGACGTACCACATCCACAACCAGGTGAGTCTTGAGTGTTGCCGAGGCCTGAAACAAGGCGGCAAAGATGGTCAAACGACGGTGGACATGAGCTAACGGGAAAACGCGCACAGTGGCTCAAGCACCCCGAGCCCTCGAGCTGGATCAACATTGTCGAGATCGCGCACGACGGCTTCTTCGCGGGCAAGCGCACGAACCCGTACGGCGAGTTGTGGCACGGCCCGGACCTGATGCCGTATAACTACTGGCCCGAGTTCGTATAAACGGAAGTGGGAGGCCTCGGAACCTGGCAAGACGACAACAAACCAACAAAAAAACGAACGCAACGGCAGCAGCAGTATCGGCGGGAGCGGGGGCGGCGGCAGTGCCGTCGTCACCACATACCCGATCGATTCTTTGTATCAACGACTTCCTTCTTCTTCGTCTTCTACTACTACTAGTACTACTACTTTGCATTTTCGGCATCATCGGGCATCAGCGCTATCTATCAACCTTGTACACATGACAACACGCATCAAATCATACGCACACACACACACACACACACAAACACCCCCTTTCTACAGCTTTCGAGGTACTATACTTGTAAAGACGGCCAGACGGTAAAGACGAGCGGCGGCGGTTGGGAACCCCAATCGCGCGGCGGCGGTATGCAGCATCTCTACCACGCACGCATCGCTGGCGCGCCGTGGTGGCCTGGGTTTGGGGAGTAGGAGCGGGAGCGGGAGTGGGAGCGGGCTTTGTATCTCGTATACCTCTCTCCTTCTTTTCTGTTCTCTCATACTCATACCCTTCATCTTCTCTTCTTCTTCATTATCTTCTTCTTCCTCATATCCTTCCTCCTTCGTTCTTCCTTCCTTCACTTCACTTTCTTTCCTCATAGGGAATACTGGTTTTAGAAATCTTGTTCTTCTTCTTTCGTTTTTTTCCCAAATCAAAAGAAAGCGGAGTGGTGGGCGAACTCTGTGTTTTTTCGGACGGAGCATCTGTTTGCGTTGGTTCTGTGTCTGTTCTGGTCGCTATATCTTGCGCTTGCGTTTGCGTTTGCGGGGCTTTTTTGGGCGTTTTAGGTGGGGGTTCTATGGCCTTTTGAGGGCGCTGCGCTTGTTTTTTATACGCGCGCTTTTGCGCTTTCTTTGCGGTTGGGGTTGGGGTGGGCGTGGGGGGTCGAGAGTGAGATGGGAGAGGCCGTTTTCTGCGTTTTTTTACCTACTGAACTTGCTAGATCTGCTAGATCGTCTGCCTGCCTGCAGCCTGCGCTTGGAGCCTTAGTTTGGCTTTGGCTGGGGCTTTAGCTTTGGCTGGGGCTGGGGCTTAGTCTGGACGGCTGGGAATGGTGCTGCTTGCTTGCTTAGGTACGGTACTTACTTACTTATACTACTATATTATATCATATCGTGTTTACTCTGTATACTGTAACTGCTCTATTACTACTACTACCTATTCGTCTCCATCTTGGTACGCTATCTTGTGCGGTTCTCGGCTCTGTATGTTGCTGGGGATTTGGGCTGGGGGGGAGAGGGGGTAAGGACTTGGTGTGCTGTCCTTATATGCGTACTTGCATACTTGCTTGCTAGCTAGCTGGTTGGTTTGTTCGTGTGGTACTATATTATACTGTGCTATTTATTAGTTTAGTATACTTAAAAGCTAGAAAGAGAAGAAGTAGATTCCAATGCCCTATATATTAGCTTTATAGGTAGAAACGTATTCTTAGGGTAGTTAGCTATGTTTAGGATTTACTGCTGGTTCGGAGACTAGCGCTTTCTAAATCGTTTAGTTTTAAATTTTAGGGAACTAAGAATAGGTGACGGTAGTTTAGATACTTACTCTTAGGGAGTTTACTACCGTTATAACTTGCGGCTCGGCTTGTGTAGTATTTTAAGTAGGATGTTTAAGCGTAACTTCTTACGCAAGAAAGTCTAAGTCCCGTATAAGAGACTAGGACTACTAGACTACGCTCTCTACCTATTCTTTCTCCCGTCTATACATGCACGTATAACGTCTTCCTAACTCCTGTAGAGCCCATACGCCACAACGCACGCCCAACGCCATCGCGATTACTATCTCTGACACCACATCACGCAACAGCACTCACCCCTTCGCGCAACCCCTCAGCGCTCAACAGAACAGTACAACAGCACAAAGTCCAAAGACAGAAAACCCCGTTGCCGTACCCCTAGGGCATAGCTAGACAACGGGAAAGCAACCTAGTAGGCATCTCGGAGCCTAAAACCCTACCTACCCACGGCGCAGAGCCGGAGATGGTATAAGGAGAAATCTGAAAAGAAAAGAAAAAGATAAAAGAGAAGAGAGAGTAGAACCACCTCGCTCCACCACGACTGCTACTACCACCACCACCACGACACATGCAAGCATAGAAGCACGGAAGCAACGCCAGCCAGCCACGTGCGCGTTTGCCTGTCATATACCTACCTACCTACCTGCAAGCGTCACGGGTATGCGCCGCCTGCGCTCGTTCGCGCAGTCTACGCCGTAATGGTATATACGCCAAACAGGGCGCGTGTGATCTGTGATCGCTCTGGCGGGTGAACTGACACGGGCACTCCTCCTCTCTGCTATAACTAGGTAGGTACCTAGGTATTGCAGGGGTGGGAGGAGGCGCTGCGCACGTGGGTGCGTGGATGGGTGCGTGGGCGAGAAACACACCTCTCTCTCTCTCTCTTGATGGCGAGTATCTGTACCGCGCGCTTCTGCACCTCCTGCGTATCCACCTTGTTTCGTTGCCTAGGTGTTCGCCCGCCGTCACTGCCACCCTGCCCGGGCCAGCCTCGCTAGCAGCCTCACTCTCTCTCTTACCTACTCTTACTCCTCACTCCCCGCTCACGGACTGTCGCGCCCCCTGCTTGGGTTGTCGGCTCTCTCTCTCTCTCTCTCTCTCTCTGCTCCCACGTCTCCCCGCCCCGCTGCCGTCGCCCGATCTTTTAGCCAACCGTTCCTACACCTCCTCTTCCTCCTCTTCCTCCTCTTCCTCCTCTTCCTCCTCCTTCTTCGCCCACAAACCCAAATGCAAAATAAGAGCGCTGATCCCCACGCCCACGCACATACCTACACACTCACTCACTCACTCAGCCCCCCCGCACGCCCGCCCGCAGATCCAGCCGCAAATAGCTCGCGAGCCGTGCGTGCGCTGCGGGCGCTGCGTGCGGGGGGGCTGAGGGTATAAGATAGGCGGGGCTGCGTCAGCAGTGAGGGTAGGAGCAAGGACGGTAGGAGAGATAGGAGCAAGGAGCAGGAGCATGTGAGAAGGACCAAGCAAGCAAGCACTGTGCCGCATGCCTACCTGTGATCTGCCTTCTCCGTGTGTATATACATAGCACAATAGGCAAGAGCAAGGAAGCCGCATCGCGCAGTGCGCTGTGGCGTGATGCGTGAGCAGTCCAACAACAACTCAAGGCGTGCTGCGAGCAGGCCAGGCCCAGGCCATGAGCTATATGCTCCAGCAGGCACAGGCGCGGGAGTGCGCGGAGAATGCCAGGCACCTTGTCTACGCCTTGTGCAATGTAGGCACGGTGCCGTGAGATGGGGATCGGCGTGCGTGTGGTCTGCGCGGTGGGGATGGGGAGAGACGAGGAGGACGAGGACGAGGGCGGATGGGGGAGGTGTGGTTTTGTATGCGTGTGTGTGGCGTGGAGTGGTGGAGTGGAGTGCATGACCGCAATGTAGATGAGATGGCGCCATGCCGGAGGGACGTGAAACAGCGTTTGCAAGGTCGTCGTCAAGGTGGTGGAGCAAGACGAAACACCGTTGGCGGCGGATGCAAAACACCGTCCTCTCACCTACCTGTCCACCTATCCACCAATCTACCATGGAATCTACCACACACAACTCACCCAGCCCTCCAACCCTCTAACCCTCTTACAGACCTACTCTACCATCTCACCACCCAGCCGACCTCATCCGTCCACCCCTCCACGGACGCAACCACCTCGACGCCGCCCCGCCAAGTCCGCCAAGCGTTTCAGGCGCGCCGGCAGCTGTATAGCGAAGTTGCACAGCACAGCAAGGCGCCTGTCTGTCTGCCTGCCTATCTCGCCATCTAGAACCATCCCATCGCAGCTCATCGCAGCGCACGCAGCACGCATTAACACAGGTGATGGCGATGCGCGCGCACAGAGCGCCGTCAGCGCCGTTGAGGCGTGCGATCGGCGGGCGTGCGTGCTCGCAATCTGTATTGTATTGTACAATATTGTGTAACTATTGTAGGTAGCATGGGGGCGTGGGGGAGGGGGCACGGGGGGCGTTTGAGGTTGGGGCGGGACGAGCAACGAACCTGCTGCGTGCTGTCCGTTTTGTTTGAGCGTTGGGAGTCGAAGCGATTGTGCTGCGTCGTTGTGTGGGTGGGTGCCTGAGGCACGCACGCACGCACACACACACACTTTCTGGCTTCTGCGCTACGCTGCGCGCCTTGCCTTGCCTTGCCTTGCCGCTTGTGGGGACCGCAGCGGCGGTCTTATCGCTCGTGACTTGAGAGAGAGCGTACAATAGCCGTTCCACCACTGGCACTGCTGCTGCTGCTGCTGCAATACCCAGTACCCACCTGCCGACACCCGGCGGCGACGAAGAAGGTGGAGGCGCAGGGTGGGCACAGGCACAGGCACAGGCGTGCGTGGGGCCGAGCTGCGTGCCTGTGCCTGACGCCTGTGCCAGGACGAGCGACCGCAAAAGGCAAGCGAGAGACAGACCGAACCCTACCCGTCCCCGTGTCTCAGGCGCAGTCTCAGGCCCGGCAACCGACAACCGACAGCCGCCAACCGCCAACCGCCAACCGAGACTCCGGCAGGTTTGCCTGGGTGCCTGGCTGGCCAAGCTGCCGCCCAGTTCCTGCTATGTTCTACGGCGCCGTGGGTTGTAGGCACGTAGGTAGGAACTAGGTTCGAGAGTTCTCGTATGCAGGGAGGGCACAGAGGCGGGCCGGGCGGGTATGTCGTATCGCTATCGGAAGGCGGAGAAGCGAGACGGGCGGGTTTGCGACTTGCGAGGCAGAAACACGACACACGACGACGGGACGACGCACGAGCAGAGACAGGGAAAAATCTGAAAAATAAAAGAGGGGGGGGCGTGGCATTTTGAGACTATGGTGGAAACGGGATAGTACTGTACAGTAGAGGGTGAAGAATTAGAAATTAGAGGAAAAATGAGATAAAGGGAAGACTTTGGTTCGATTTGGCGGGCGGTGAAGAAACACATGTAGGTACCTAGGTAGGTTAGCTGGCGGCGCGGAGATGGGTCTTGGAGATGGATGGAAAAGGAGGTGGTGTGTGTGCGTGTGTGACCAGCACCAGCACCAGCACCACCATCACCACCGCAGCCGCCACCGCCGCCCACCGAGTCTCGAGCGGCGAAAGGCGGCGGCGAAGACAGAGCGAAACTGAAAGAGCAGAGATAGGCAGGCACCGAGCACGCACGCCCGCACGCTCGCACGCACTGGCGCCGGGCAGGTAGGAGCAGGATGCGGCTCGGAGTCGGCCTAATTAATCGAGGGTTTGGGTGGCACGGCGTGAGTGGGTGGGTGGTGAGATGGACGTGTGTGTGGGAGAACGTGCGTGCATCGGCGTCGTGCTTTGTTGGGCGGACGGAACCACTGCCTGCTGCACCACCACCACTGCCGTGGCATCGTGGGGGCGCAGAGACAGAGACAGGAGAGGGGAAGAGAGAGGGGGAAGGGAGAGAAACGTGGAGGTGTTTTGTTGTTTGTAGGTACGATAGCTAGATACCGTATTGTAGACAGGCACAAGCAAAGCATTGGAATTGTTCTGCTGCATTGATTCGCGAGATGCGATATAGCCAGGGGTCCAGCTCACGGTAACACTTTGGCAAATTCGCCCGGACACGTAATTTCCCGCACCCCCATAGTCCAACTATTGGTGTGATCCTGATCCGGGGCGCAAACACTATTGCCGCCGTGGCCGCTCATTTCGAGCGAGCTCGCGCAATTAAATCCCATCCTTGCCCGCGCCGCTTCTTCTTCTTTTTCTTCTGCGCGTTGTTGCCCTGAATCTCACCGTCAGCCCCCAGTCGCTCTTTGTAGCCCAGTCACTCTTTTTTCAACTCAACCAGCAACCAACCACTACCTACTCGACTATCTTCGTCGTCGTCGTCGTCGTCGTTCGTCAATCCTAGCCGATCCATATCAGCCAATCGACCATCTATTCCCTCAAGAGTAGTCAGCCAACCAACCAACCAATCAAAATGCGCGCCTCAACCCTCTTCACCGCCGCCACGGCCTTTGCCCTCGCCTCCGCCCAATTCCAACTCGCCGACGACTCGGCCGACTCGGGCAAGAAGACCATCACGACGACGGCCTCGACCGTCACCAGCACGCGCACCGTCCACCTCCTCACCACCGAGACGCACTACTACAGCACCGCGTCGGGCAGCGTGTACGCGAGCACCGAGACGGAGACGATCGACTCGGTCATCACGGACGTGTCGTCGGCGCCGACGCCCGACGCGGCCGGCGCCGTCGAGGCCGCCGCCGTGTCCTCCACCCCCGCGGCCGTCGACGCTGCCGCCGTCACCCCCTCCGCTGCCGCCGCTTCCACCCCCGTCTCCGCTCCCGCTCCGCTCGTCACCCCCGCTGGCATCTATCCCGCTGCTGGCAACGGCACTTCCGGCCACGCTGCCGCTACCGGCTTCAAGACTAACCCTGCCAGCGGCAATGGCAATGCCGGCGCTGATGGCAAGCCTGCCGCTTCGAGCGCGCCTATCACCCCGTCCACGGGTGCGGCAGCCGGCTTGAGGCTCGATGCTAGCGTCGCCGCGCTGGTGGCCGGTATCGCGTACCTCGTTGTTGTTTGAGGCGTGTGATGGCCCTGTCATGTCCTGTTGCTTGTCTCTGTCTGTTATCTGTTCGAGGAGCGCGAAGCGAGTGGCGTTGCTGCTGTCGCTGCTGATACCTACCTACCTACTACCTTACCAACCACATACCTACACAACGCGCACGCCGAGCCGCGACGCACGCACGCGCGCGCTCACGCCGGCCTTAATCACATCCGTGGCTTTATTATTTTTTTTCCTTCATTTTCCTTTTCCTGTCCAATTTACACTAGCTCCACCACCTACTCCTACCACTTCTAGTGCCGCACCGGTCGGCCGCGACACTCCTTTTCTGAACACTTGCATTGCGCGCTGTCTGTCCTTTTTTTCTTCTTTTCGTTTTTCATTTTTCTTTTCTTTTCTTTTGCCTTTCGCATCTGCCTCTTGTCCTCTCTTTAATTTCTAATCCCGCTGTCGCTCTGCTGCCTGCTGTTCTGCGGCGCTTATGCCCTCCCTACTACCCACACTTCCATCCATCCATTCATCCACCAGTCGACAAACGCATTCATCCCCTCTTCGCGCGGCTCCGCGTTCGCGCGAGCCGGCATAGCATGTAGAGGAAGAGTCAGACTGGACGTCAACCCAAACAGAAAGGAAAGGAAAGGAAAGAAGGCGAGTGCAACGCGCACGCCAAACCAGCAAGCCCCAGCGTCAGCGTCGGCGCCAGCGTCGGCGAACGAACGCCACGCAACGCTGCAGCCGAAACTCAGAAGAGGACTCAAAAGAGGAGGAGAAAACCCAGAGAGGAGGAAAGATCGGAAAGAAACAGAAAAGAAAAAGAAAGAGAAAAGGAAAGAAGAGAAAAAGAAGGACCAGCACCAGCCGCAAGCGACGAGGTCTTAGCATCTGCCGCTTCATTTCGTCGGATACTCATATATATCTCTCACGATGTTCACGCTTCTATATACCCCCCCATTTTTCAGCTTCCACCTTTGCCTTACTCTGCTGTGTTGTGTTTATTGTGCTGTGTTTGTTGTGCTGTGTTTGTTGTGCTGTGCTTGTCGTGCTGTGATACTGTCGTTTTCCTCCACGCCCACTCACTGCGTATTGTACAGTAGCTAGGTGGTAACTAGGCACTGCGTAGCGCATTTGTACGTAGGTAGTAGGCACGCGCCGAAACCCCGACCTCCGGCGGCGCGGAGATTTGACGTCTGATCATGCCCATGCATCCATGTGTATTACCTAGTTGTATTACCCTCCACGCCGCCGCCGCCGTCATCAGCGCCGCGAATTACCTTTGGCATGGTTGCTTGGCGCTTGGCGCCGGACGTGTGTGCTTGGCGCCTGGCGCGCTGGTGTTGCTTTCTTGCCTTTCCTTTCCTCCTTTCCTCCTTTCCTTTCCTTGTTGCCTTTCCTTGTTGCCTTGACTTCGCTGGGTGTTGGGTGCCGGCATAGCGCGTGCTAGGAGATGTTGTTAGAGCGGAAAGTACGAACAAAACAAAACAAAACAAAACTATAGCTCTCTATAACTGTGACTGTGAGTCTGTGTATTGGTATTGGGCATTTGCTTGCTTGCTTGCTCGTCTAGAGTGTGGACGTGGTGTGTAGTGTGTGTGATGTGTGTGTGGAGCTAGGTATAGAGATGGAGTATAGAAGAACAGCAGGCAGGGTTTTGATTTGATTTTAGAGCTGCACTTCACTGCGCTCTACCTCCCGCTACAGCTGTACTGCACTGCACTACACTGTACAGCACACACACACACACACACACACACACACACACACATGTATAAACTTAACCAACTACCTAACCGCATAAAAAACCCTCTTTCATCCATATCATCTTATCCGTCCTCCTATACCTACTATTTAGATCTAGGCGGGCATATAATACGTAAGCAAATTGTAAACAGTATATAGTATACAGTATATACTAGACCTAGAGCCAGAACAAAGGACTAGGACATGGGTATGGGTTTTTGGCTTGGGGGGTCGTGTACCCTACTATCTATCTATCTATACTTCCTAAGCAGAATGAAATGAAATGATCAAGATATATACGCGACCAAGCCGACGCCGCACCCGACGTGCCCGGCGTTTGCAGCTCCTTCCTTTTTTGTTTTTGTATATTAGCGGCGCCCCAGCGCGCGGTGGTGTCGAGAACGGGCTGGGTGAGGTGAGGCAGCGCGCTGCACCCACCTGTCCTGCATGCCTGCGTGCGTGCGAGACTGCTTGGAGCGTCTTCCCTCCATCATCAACCACCACCACCACCACCACCACCACCACCCTCCCCTCAAAGGTACACACACCCACCACCACGCCCACCACCCCTCATGCCACCCTTACATAAGCAAACTCGTCCCCCCGTCCAGCACCACCACCACCCCCACCAGCATCCCACTCCCGCCCCAGCATCCTTCCCACCGCCACGCGCTCATAGAACCCTCTCCCAGCATCACGCACCAGCAGCACGTTCGCGACGCCATCGCCCGCGCCACCACCCCCATAGCCCCCTCCTTTCACCCGCGAGAGCAGCACGAGGTAGCACTCTGGAGCTGCGGCTCCCTCTTTAGAGGCTCCCCCGGTGGAAGCTCCTCCTCCCCTACAGCCGCCCTCCCGAAAAGCTCCTGCCCGCCCGCCCCCGCCTCCTCCCCCACCCCCACCTCCTCGAACCCGCCACGCGACGTCCCGCTCCCGCTCAAACAGCACGCCGCACGGCCTGCGCCGCCCGCGCTCAAACAGCAACGTCGCCGGCGCAGGAACCTCATGCTCGACCTCGACGACGCGGGCGCCCGCGCCCGCCGTCCCCGCAAACGCGAGCTGCCCCGGCGCCAGAGTGGCGGAGTACCGCCCATCGGCCGTAGTCAAGCGCTGCTGCTGCTGCGTCGGCGCCGCCGCCGTGGCCGTGGCCGTGGCATCGGCATAGCTGCCTTCCCCCCCGCCCCCGCACCAGTACAGCTGCCCCCGCCCCACCTGCTTGGCGCTGAACGCGCGCCGCCACGCCCAGAAGCACAGCGCGTCGGGGCGGGCGGCGAAGGCGGCGTCGGGCGGGAGGCCGCGCAGCAGGGCTTCCAGCTCCAGCACGCGGGGCAGGACGACCCAAGGCTTGGGCAGCGCAGGCGCGCCGTCCGGCCCTTTTTCCGGCTCTTGCGCCGCGTGGAACGGCCACGCCGGCAGCGGCGCCTTGTGCTCGATGTGCGCGCTGTCGCCCGTGGAGACGTAGGCGTCGAAGAGCTCTGCCCCGCTCGGCGCCCGCAGGTGCGTCCACTCCCGCAGCCCCAGCGCGTGCAGCCCCGCCCGCACGGCCGCATTGCTGTCTTCCCATGGCCAGTCAGCGTTGGGGGCCGTTGAGGCGCGCGCCCATCGCCCGGACGGGTGGTCTGCGAGCAGGTGGAATAGCTGCCGGATCAGGTGCGTGACGGTACGGAGGTAGTCGATGGCGTAGGCGTCGTAGCCCGGGAGCGCGCGGCGCGGCACCGCCAGGCTGCGCCAGTTGAAGGCGCCCGCGACGCGGTGGTTGCGGCGGCGGTGGTGGTGGTGGCGGGGGAGGGCGCGCACGTTGCCGTCGGGGGCGCCCATGATGCCGAACTCGGCGACGCAGGGCTGGAGGTAGTGGAACTCGAGGGGGGACGCCGACGTGTGCTGCATGTCGTGCGGGTGGGGGACCGGTTGGAGATGGTGCATTTGGCCTTTCCAAGCGGCCCAACTCCACGTAGGCGGGGGCACGGGGTCGGCGTCGGGGTCCTCGGGCGACGTCGACGTCGACGTCAGCTGCAGCACGCGGTGGCGCGGGCATTTGAGGACGGGGTCCCAGAAACGGTAGTGCGAGAGCGAGGTCGGCGCCCAGAGGAGGGCGTGGTCGAGGTAGAGGGCCGGGAGGCCGCACACGAAGCTGGTTTCGAATGCTCTTTCCAGCGTTTTGATGATGGCGCTGAAGGCGTTCAGGACGTCCGAGTCTTTGCTCAGCACGCGGCCGGTGTATTCGTGGAGCAGGTCGTCGTAGAGAGAGAACCCGTTCAGAGACGCCATGCGCGTGGCGATATCTTGCGGCGAGGACTGCAGCCGCTTGCTTTCCCTGTAAGCCGAAGGGCCCCAGGCACATATGTTTTCGTCTTCGCGATGACATCCGGAGGGGCACTGGAAGTAGATTTGGCGGTCGGTCAGGTACAGGCACCGCCGCGACATGAGCCGTTCTTGGAACGTCCATCCCCTGTGCTCGTAGATGGTGTTGGTGCGAATGAAATCCAGGCACGGAGGTCGCGCGATAAACTTGGTGCCGCTGCTGAGCTCGGCGAGCGAGCAGATTTCCTTCCTCTTGGTCCCTTCTCTTACACCAGGGAGCTCGTCATTGCCATGTTCGCCGGTGAGCGCCACCAAAGTCAAGTGCGATTTGCTGTAGATGACATCCATTTGGGATATTTGCTGATCTCTGAGGGCTGTGTTGTCTTGGACGATGCAAAGCAGATCGCACCACAGATATCTGAGGCCTATTCGACTAACCAAATCCATGGCGTCACGAACAACTACCGGTAAGTGGATGCCATTGAGCGCTCCCGGAGTGCGGAGAAAAGCTATGTTGGAGCTCGACGCGTATATCACTTTCTGGCCTCCCCACTTCCCCCACACATAACTCAGCGCCGCGAACTTGGCACCCGACGGCGCAGTAACGACCTTCCTCTCTCCCACGTCAATGAGCAACATGCCCGCGAGGCTCCGACCACCTGCTCTGGTCGTCTCGGAGTGCGGCATGTTGCAGGTGTCGTCATGCTGGGTTTCGCATTCGTGAAGCCAGTCGCGTATCTGACCAAAGTCGATCTGTTTGCTTCGTAAGATGCGTCCCCGAAGAGAGTGGCCGTAGCCACCACCACGACGGGAGCTGGTGTCTGACAAGGACAGAAGCGAAATCTCGCTCGCGATGCTGACAAAAGACGATGACGTCGAGAGCGTAGGCGTAATCATTCGTATCCAGCCACGGATTTCCGTATGAGGGACATCCTGAATGGTCGCGGGCGCAACCTCGGTACAGAGGACGGCAATGTCTTCTCTCGAGGGCTTCAAACTCAGCGTGACTTTGTGGTCGTACTTGGACTTGTCCGCACCACTCTGTTTCAACAAGCGATGAACCAATCTGCAGAGCTGGCACTGTTCCTTGCGCTGCTCCAGGTCTTTAAAAACACCAAGAGGTATGATCTGCCCAAACGGCAGCTCATCCCTCCGCTCAAGCCAGAGGGAGTCGCATGTGTCGCAGACATCGCGCCTCTGTGAACGCGGCGTGCCTGGAGACCTCGGAGATCTAGGCGATCGAGGAGACTTTCGCGACGGGGTCAGCGACCTCTGGGAGGCGGAGCTGGGCGTTCTAGGCAGCTCGCCAGGCCGCGGCCAAGAGCCTCGTGCGCGGTCTGTAAGATTCAAATTGAAAGTCGAGTGAGACGTCGGCAGCTCACCCTGCGACATCTTGATCAGGAGATAGATTCAGATCCGAACCGCGGCCACGTGAATTCGGGTGGTCGCTGGAGGCTTTGAGGCGCATACGAGGCGTCGTCGCGGTTCAATCACGTAGGCGCGTTAGACGGGAATCTGAATTGGATTCAGGAGACTGCGTCTTGCGATGGGGGCGGCTGGGGATGCTGCAGCGCAAAAGGGTGGTTCCAGCGAAACAGAGTCGATGGAAGAGAATTTGCGCGGCTGCCTGGCGCGCGAGGCACCAACCGTCTTAAGTTACATTGGTCAATTGGTCCTCCTCGTGTGGCCGTAGCAAAAATTCTCATGCGTGACCGTAACGGGCTGCGCCGATTTGTTTGGGGTGCATGCGGGGGCCGCTGAGGCTGAGTGAAGGCTGCAGCGACGCTTACTGAGCCGTGACCGTGCCGCATGCCTCGAGGAATGTCAACCATAAACATCAGGCCCTGAGCGAAGAGAAAAACTCCGTTGCGACAGCTTCAATGAATGCCATTATCGCGACTCTGGTGCGATTTCGAGGGCTTGAGGACGGTACTCGCGATGCTGCTTCATCGTCGAGTCACATCATCAGGCGGTGAATAAGATAATTGTGATAGGCTGCGGCAGATTAGTTAGGGCACAAGAGGTTTGAGATGTGCGCAGCAGAGCAAAAGACCCGGAAACCTCGAGAGTGTAGCAGTTGTGAAGGTATTTGTGCGACGGAGGATACATACAAATACTAGGTAACACACTTGCATTGGCAGCCACAAGCGCACGCCGTTCTTCCGCGCGCCCGCCAAAAAGGCCTCGGGCGACGTCCCTATCGATAAGCCGTGACGTCATTCATAACACCTCAGTTGGCTTTTCCTCGACTTCCAAGGCGTCGTCATTCGCGCAGTTAAGAAGCATACCCCTCTCTCATCCCACTTCTCCACCATTCCTCACACACACAAACCCCTCTTTAACTCTTCCTCAAGCCTCCTCACCAATCTACCACCACCAACGGCCTAAACCACCACCACCTACAACCCGACCACGACCACAACCACCACAATGGCCATCTTCAGCACGCGCGCCCCGACGCTCCTCCAGCGCACCGTCCTTCGCGCGCCCCTCACCAGCCACACCACCCACAGGACCCTTAGCACAACCCCCCGCCGTCTCCTAAAAGAAGACGCCGACCGCACCCCCGAGCAAGCCGAAGCAGCCAAGCAGTCGCAGCTCGAGAAGCAGAAGCGCGGACAGGGCCATTGGCACGAAGAGCTGGCCAGCGCGGGCGAGTCCAGCGTCAAGGCCGACCAAGACGCGCACAAGGTCAGCGATCACAAGCAGCACATGCAGGAGCTGCAGCGGGCGGGCAAGGAGAAGGGCGAGAAGGGAGAGTTGTAATTCAAGAGATGGTCTTGTTTCCTTGCTGCGTATGAAGCGTTTTGTCTGGAGATTGGAAAGACGATAGAAGAGAGACTGTTCGATTACCGGAATAGATGTGTGCCGTCCTTGCACTGGCACTGGCGAAGGATTGTCCCATCCAGCCCTACTAAACCAAATCATACCTACCATAACTCCAATCCCAATGGTTTAACAAAAGCAAAAAATCCGTCGTATAGTGATATCCAGGAAGCCCGCCCACGAAACCAAATGTTACCGGGTATAATAAAAAACAAAAACAGTAACCCAATCCCAACTCTCACCCTCACCCCACAGAGCCTGAACCTGAACCAGCCAGCAGCATGCCCGTATCCCTCATCCGCCCCTCCAACCTCATACTCTTACTCCCCCTCACTTATTTATACCCAAACAGCCTATCCTTCCACGTAACCTTCACCGGCGTCTCCACGTCAAACGCGCTCATCGTCGGATTTCCCTTCTCACTAACCCCCCTCTTCTCGCCCTTCTCAAGATCCCTCTCCTTCGCTCTCCCCTTCGCCCCCGGACGCGGCGACGGCGACGCAACCCTCACGCCCGGCTTCCGTTGCTGGCATTCGCGCTCGTGGTGCGGGAAGCGCGCACTGCGCGGCGTGGCCAGGCGCGTAGCCACACGGCGCGAGGCGCGCTTGAGCTTGTCGCGGAGCTCCCATTGGCGCTTCTTGGCTAGGAAGAAGAGGACGGTTGAGACGACTGCGGAGGTAGAGGTTAGTATCGCGTATCTTGAGAGAAGATGGGCTTGGTGAGGTATGAGGGGAGGGAACGCACTTCCACCACCGGCTACAACTACTACCACGACAATGATGGCCGCCATCCCGCCTTTCGAGAGCTTGAACGCGCCATCGTCAGCACCCTCTGCGCCTGCGGTATCGTCGACCCTGTCGCGTCCGCTGTTGTCCTTTTCTTTTATGGAGCTCGCGGTTGTGGCCTCGGTCTCTGAAGTGACGATTTTCGAGACGGGGTGTTCGGTTTGGGCGGCGGGGGCGTCGACAGATGCGACGGCGAGGGTCTTCGTGGCCGTAGCCGTCGTCTCTTCGGAGATAACGGGCAGGGCGAGCAAAAGCGCTGTAAGCGCCAGGATGAGA
Source organism: Aplosporella prunicola CBS 121167 (assembly GCF_010093885.1). NCBI lineage: Eukaryota > Fungi > Ascomycota > Dothideomycetes > Botryosphaeriales > Aplosporellaceae > Aplosporella > Aplosporella prunicola. The sequence goes on from NW_022983548.1 coordinate 621,724, forward strand.
GAATGCGACTTCATCGCGACGAAGACGATGCGGCTCTGCACAGCAGCACCCAAAGATCCGGATAATAAAAGACTGGCGGCGGCGGGACGAAAAAAGACTGCAGACGACGGAGGAAATTGCGGAAGCAAGCAATAAAGCTGCCAATGGAGAAAAAACTCTTGAGTCCCAAAGCTCCTATATTAACACCACACCACCATCGGTGCCCAGCACCAGCACACAACGGCAGGAGGCCCTTGCCGCGGCCTCCTCACCCCGGCGGCTACAGCATCACACGCTGTCACACAAGGATGCCCTCATTTGGGCACATCCAAAGTGTGAGCCCTGGATCCAACCACAACGCAGGAACAGCTGTGGCGGCGGGCGATTGGTGGCAAGCGTAGGCAGGCACGGCGGTTAGAGAGATGCGCGACGAGGGTGTTGGTGCGCGAGACGCGTCTGAACATGCTGATTGGTCGGTCGCGGCGTGCCTGCCGCAGGGCTTGTTTGGCGAGGGACCGAGACGGCGGCCGACAGCCCTCGCGACGCCGACCGCACGCCCGAGAATCACTGTGACTTCTGCTAGTGATGGCCACTCATGGCGAGTTGTGCGGGAGTGATGGTCGGTCGCGGCGGGGTTCTTGCGGCTCGCTCATGGGTCGCCTCCTCCTCGTGGGAAACTCTTTGGGTCACGCTGCGTTTGCCGAGTACGAAGAAGTTGAGTCGCCTGCCCTTGAAAGATTTTATGGCGCGATGAGCTTTGACTCGAGCGCACTCCTGGTGCGAGATGGCGATGTGGGTATGTGATCGGTGTGGCTGACTGACGACCACATACCGTGGGAAACACCTATACAGTACGCTGTGAGAGCATGAAGAGATGATAGGAACTCTGCCTGCTAAGAACCGCATGACTTCAAACATGACAGGGGTATTAAAAAAACAAGCGGGACATTGTAGAATCCCAAATTCCCGCAATGCGTTCAATCAGGAAGCGTCTGGTACCTACAGTAGGTCGACTTGACAAAGCTCATGCCCGGAGGCTCTAAGAATTGGCGCTTTCAGAAGTTTTGAAGCTTCTTCTGATTGCCCCGAACCTGCATCCCTTGGGCGCGGCAGGTTGCAAAAGTCATGGCGGAGGTTTGGTTGAGAACCACCTCAGTTTCTACGACTCATTTGAATATTTGAGTTCGATTTGGTTTTATCTCAGTTAAACTCAGATATTGTTCATTCCCATCAGGGAGGAGCATCATGAGGTTGTTCGCCAGAGCTGGCATGTTGGCATAGATCCTTCCTTCTCTTTGAGGAAGGCAGGGTCAGTCGAAGGCTGCTGCGGCTCGTGGCAACTGCCTCAACAGCCTTCCCTCTTGCCTAAGTCTCAACGCACTCACACTTTCATCCGCTACACCATCTTTCAGTCTCTCTCAAGTTTTTCTTCATCAAAATTTTGTCAGTCCTCAGTACCCAGTTCTTCGTGCGGGTCTTTTATGCCTGTTGGAGGCATCTTCCAGAGACTCCGCAGGCACTTCCTGAGCTGCACATCGATCGGCAGCTCACAGACGACCGAGATGGATTCACCGTCGGTGTCAGGACGTGTCCTCGTCCAAGGCACACCAGAAAGTCATCCTCACATACTTGAACATGAGGTCGAATGCGATGAAGTGAACCGAATTCCAAGCACTCAAATTTCGGCGTCCATCATGCGTGAACCATATGACGAAGACGAGCATCAAGTGTCTTCTTCATTGCAATCAGGCGCTGCTCACACCTCTGCCGATCACCGTCCCAAACAAGGACTAAACAACAACGGATTCGTGCAAAGACCTCAATCTAGTGGAGAGCGGAACGACGCTGGCTTTTTCTTTGGACCAGCGACCAAGCGGCAGGTTGATTTGGTAGGCACACGCAAGACGCCCGGTAACCAGCGGAATGGCACTTCTCATCCGACACCGACAACGGGTCAAAGAACTCCACAGGCACGGCCTGGTAAGCCCATCCAAGCGCCTTGCCATTCTCGCTGTTAACACTTCACAGATCAGATGCGGTCCCACCCTCACCGCAAGCTTCTTCAAGGTCCAAGTCAGCATTCAACATCGTCTTCTGAGATGCATCAGTCTCAATCACCGACTTCACCTTCCCAAATCACAAGCCATGAGAGCGGAGGCACAGATCAAAGGGCACTTCACGATCGAGCCAGTGCAAGTCCCCCTTTCCAAGTTGATCGCGAAACGTCTACCACCCACGAACACAACAACTTGGATGATGGCAGTACACTCACCCGTGGAGCTGGGAAGAAGCCTGCTTCAGGTTACCATGAAAAACCAGCCCTTGATAAGACCATAGGAACACGTTTATTGGCTCCGAAATACAAGAACGCGCAGATGAGTAGTACTTTCGCTAACCCGACCTTTCGTCCAATGGAGATACCACATATGTGGGAGGGACACACGCCTCTTGAGCCCATCAGAGAGGAGGTAGATGCGATGCACCAGTCTATTCTGCCTGGTAAACCCTTGAAGCCGTCAAAAAAGCGCAAGAAACTCTTCAAGCCTACGCAAAGTTCGTCGGGAAGGACGAGCGATGATACCACCTCCCCTTCAGATGTTGGTTTGTCACAACCGGTGCTCCAATCTTCCGTCTCTGCGGGGAACAGCACCGATGTGACGCATGAAGTACCGCCTGCCAATGCTACGATTCCGAATGGTACCAGGGAAAGCACTGCTCCAAACGCAGATGGCGGCAGACCAGACAAAAGCCAGCGGTCTACAGAGAGCGCCATGGCTCAGACGCCAGAAGCTCCTTTAGAAGGATCAGATGTTGGCCTCACTGGAGGCCGAGCAACCGCTCTGCCGTCACTTACACAAAACCTCTCGGGTTCTGCCGAGGAATCAGCATGCGACGGTACCAACCGACAGGGCTTGCCTTCCGGGGTATCAACACACGACGTTCACCCACCAGTAAGGCCTTCTGGTCAGGCCCAACACAAGAAACCCACGAAACGCTCGACTCACCCTGAACACTTGGCTGGAGAGCAAGTGCGTTCATCGAATCCAAAGCCTCGACCAATCGCCGCTGAAGCATCTAAGACAATTGATGATGCTCTTCTGCACGGTATATCGTCCCGCGTCGGCCCTTCCAAAGTCTCAAAACCGAAAACTACGAAACCGTCGAAGGTGGGCCCTACAGTAGACCGAGATCAGCGATGGATTGCAGCAAATGCCACGCAGGATGAACAGCCGCCCCGTAAAGCTTCAGTGGAAATGTTCATGCTTCTGGCCAAGATCATGCAAGACGAACAAGAGGAAGCAGCACGCATAGAGGCGAGGCGAGAAGACGCCCGGAATAGGGATATGGAACGACTTCGAGCTCAACTAGAGCAAGTGGCTTCCCAGAAAGAGGGCTTAGCCGCAAAGGTGAAGCAACACGAAAGCACGATTCAGGAAAGTCTCTCAAAACACGAAGACTTGAAATCGTCGAAGAAGGAGCTCGAGTGCAATTTTAACGGGCTCCAGAAGAAGCACAAAGACTTGGAGTGTGCCCATTCTAAGATCATCGAGGACTACAAGCACGAGAAAGAGTTGAAGAGCAAGGCTGAAGAGCGTGTCGAAGATCGGGCCAGAAACGAAAATCTTCTGACCCAACAGCTGAATACCGCATTGGAAAAATATGACAGCATCAACACGACATTGAAAGCGCAAGCCGAGTCTTCCAAGAAGCTTTCTGAGAGTTATGATTCACTCCTTGTTCCACTCAATGAGCTTCGCAATGACGAAAGTTTGCGGAACCACCTCAAAGAATGCCTTGATTTGATGAGGTCACTTCATTCATCCAATTCTGCCCTTCCAGATAGCATTGAAAGACTGAAGGAGATGACCAAACTACTCGAAGAGAAGTAAGTATCTTTCTTTGGCTAAGTCTTCTAGATACTAATTTTCCAACAGCATCGAGTCTGGATTCAGTGATGCGAGAGAGAGCACTGCCGGGTTTCAGAAAGCAGCCTCGACGACCGAGGAACGATTCACAAGCCATCTTCAGACGCTCAAACAAGAACTTTCATCCTGGAAAGCTATGCAAAATCAAGTCACGGAGCTACGGGAGAACAATGCAATTATCGAGGAACGTTCCACAGGCCTGCAGGACACAATCACAACCCTCAATGCGCAATTCAATGAATCAAAGGCTAGAGAGACTGGTCTCCAGAACAGTGTTGCGAGTTTACTAGAAGAATTGGCTAGTGCCAAAGCGGCGGTCATCCCGATAGACGAGTCCAAAATCCGGGATCTCGAAGCGAAGAATCAGGATTTGATGATGCAACTTGAGACTGCACGCTCAGATGTATCTGAGAACACGGGGAAGCTCCAGGCCTTATCCGAATCAGAGGAAAGGCTTCGCACGGAGCGTGTGGAGTTGCAGGTATGTTCCAGTTTTTTGGTTTACCGTTCAAAGTTAACAAATATCCAGGAAAAGCTGAGATTGTCCGAGGAAGAATGTATTCAATTGCGTACACAATGTGACCAAGCTACTGAAAACGTAGTGATATTCCTTGCTTGCATAATTTTCTTTCGCTAATCAGCTTCTTATAGGCTAACAAGCTTATCAAAGAAACTCACGCGCAACTTTCCAAAGATGCGAAGGAGTTGGAGCAGGCTCAAGAAGCCAAGCACGAGAACGAAATGTATCAGAAGGACCAGAAAGTTATTCAATTGCAAGGAATTGTGGACTCGAAGGAAAAGGAGATGCGAGACCTCAAGCGCCAAGTTCTGATGAAAGAGACTCATATCCTTAACCTGAACGCGGCCAAAGCTTCGGCCAACAAAACCTTGGAAGACCTTCAAGCCCGTCTGGAAAAAACTGAGTCTGAGCTCAACGACAATTCAAAATCCTTGGAAATCGATGCCCTGTCAGAGAAACTCGAAGCGAAGAATGCCTCACTACAGACGTTGGAGGCAGAGCGAGCTTCTGATGCTGCCGAAATGGTATCACTCCGTCAAGCCACTGAACAAGCAGAAGCTGCGCTCAATGAGAAAAACCGCGCAGCAAAGCAGCTGAAATCTGAGTATGAACAGGCTACAGCCGAACACCAGCGGACGATAGCAGGTTACAAAGAGTCTCTAACCAAGCAAGTGGAGGCCAAAACCAAAGAGCTTCAGAAAATCAAAGATTCTCTTGCAACTGTCCAAGAGTCGCACAAGAAAGCCGAAGCTGACTTTAAACTGTCGATAAAACGTCAAGAGTCACTCGTAAAAGAACAACAGGAAAAACACCTTCGAGAGAAAGACAACTTGAATGAACAGCTACGGGAAGCTCAGTCTGCGACTCAGGAATTAGAACGCGAACTGCAGACGGTGAAAAGAAATGCTGAAGGTGAAATCAAGAAACAAGCCGAAAAGTACAGGACAGATGTTGGCGAGCTCCAACGTCGGCTGAACGAGGAAGTCCAAGACCGCGAAGAAGAAAAACTGAATTCTCAGCGCATGCATGATGCTGAGATGAACCGGAAAGCCCAGCAACATCAAGAGATACGTGGCAATTTGGAAAGACGCGCTGAGACCGCTGAGTCAAGGCTCCGTGAGTTTAGAGACCGGATGGATGCTTATGTCAAGGCTACAGAGCAAGCTTTCAGGGACTCTCAGGCTGGATTGTCCAGCACTTCTAGAACCCGCGCCACTGTAACAACCCAGCTGACCACTGCTTCCAACTCGCTCGACAAGCCGCGGAGAGGAGCAAACCATTCTCGTAATCCCGCTAATGATGTCCACCAATCTTCGCAAAGTCAGCATTCTGCCGGTATATTGCATGCTTCCGAAGAAGAATCTCAGATCCCAGAAAGTCAGAATCTTCCGGTGGTGGATGACAGGGACTACGATACGCAAGTGCTTGAATCTCAACCGTTGGGAAGTCAGGAAATTCTCACGCAGAACGGTGTATACATTCGTTCTGATCCTCACGATGTCGTTCCTGAAACGCAGTATGAGTCGATAACCTCACCAGCGAAATTCTCACAATTCAACAGTCTGCACCAGACTCCCAAGCGTCGTAGCTCAGAGAATAGCGATTCTGATCTTACTTCCATCGGTAACTGGGATCTGCCAGACTCGCCCTCTGCGTACGACCGTGACGAGTTTTTGGGCACCAGCCGCGAACCACATTCTCGCGAGGAGCTGTCTCCCGATCCCGGTGCTTCTAGGGAAAATTACGTCTCTCCAACTTCGCAGAAACGCCCAAGACAGACACAACAGTTTGAGAACCCATTTACGAACTTTGATCGTCCGCAATCTCAGGCAAATACAAGTGCTCGAGTCGGTCGTACCCCGAGCGCTCAACATGATAGGCGTACGCAAGCGAACTCCTCTGCAGGCTCTCAGTTCGCTTCTCCTCAGGGCAAACAGGGACCACCTACAAAGGGAAGCAGTTCACCTGACTATATCGGGCGAGGTCCGAATGGCTCGAACAAGATATTTACTTACAACCATACTGCACGAGCCCCCAGAAATGCCACTCCTGCCCCTTCTCGCACCAGCTCGCAAGCAGCTCGCCCCGAGCAACCTGCAAAACGTCCGGGTGTTCTTAAACGCCCTGCTGCGGAAGGAAGCGTTGCTAGCACTAGTAACAAGCGGGCGAAAGATGACTACAGTTCTTCGCAGCTTAGCAGCACCAGCAGTCTCGGTATACACGTCTCCGAGTCACAGTCTCAATCTCAGGTTCGACTTTCGCAGCCTTCCGAAACTCCGCGTCGACCCCATTCGACCATCCAACGTAGCACGCACACGCGCATGCGTAGTTCAGCAGCAGCGGCAAGCCCTACGAATGGCCGCACCGCTAGCAGACCTGCGCGACGTAGCAGTCGTACGTCATGCCTGATAGAGTAGCAAGATGTTCCGTGCTAACAAAGTTCTAGAGCAGCGTTATGAGCTCCGCTTCTCCCGGGAACTCGATGGACAGTGAACCGCATACGCCTCGTTTTATTGAACTTAACCAAATTTATATCTAATTCTCTCGAAGTTGCACGACACGCTGTTTGCCTTATACTTCTACTCACGTTTTCCTATGTTAATGTTCAGCTTACTTCTGTGCTAAGGATCCGGTCTGTTCACTGCAATATCATCAGTGGGTGTCTCACCTCGGCGACATAACCGTTAGCTCTGCGGTTTCTTCAGGGTCCAGTTTTTCGGTGGTTGATTTATGATTGCAAAACAGAGCTAAACAGATGTTGCTGGAGGTTCCACAAGTTGCTACTAAGCTCTTTTTCTTACAACATGTTCGGAGGAAGCAAGAAAGCGTCGCAAAGACCCAGGGTTACCTGATTCATTTGCTGTACATGTATCGTACAAGAAATAGCTGCTAGCGGCCACATTGACAAGCCTTGAGCTTCCTTATCCACTTCCCCAACGCCGTGATAAATGCTCATTCCTCCCATCGTCTCGTCTCAAGCACAGCCACACGCATCAAGCTGTATCTACGTCTACTCAACCAGCCGTGCTTGGTTCCCGTGCAGAACGATTGTTTTTGACCGTCTGTTTGTGCTAGCCGAGACTCTTTTGTGCTCTGTCTTCCCATCCATACAGCCGCGCCTTATACCGCGCGGTAGGACTGTCGCGCGCGCCCGCCTATTTGTTCTTACTGCGCTTCTGCTCGAGGAAGAGGACTTGCTTCCGCACTGGAACGGGGTGTCAGCTGTTTTCTTTTCCGTGCCGTCCTGTCTTGTCCGCGTTGCCACTGCTATTGCCATCCATATCCACGCTTCTTCTCCTTCCCCACCACCTCCACTACATCATACAACCGCCTCATCCATCCTCCACCACCACCATCCGTCCCGTTGTCCTGTGCTTGTTCGTCCATATAAAGAGGGAGAGAGGGGCCGATCACGTACCGACGGGGTCGTACTTCATCATGCTCAGCGGGCGATGTGTGCGCGGCCGGATCATGGTGCGGAAGAAACCGGTCATGGCCATGGAGATGAGGCGCACGGCTATGGTGCGGGATTTCTCTGCGCGGGGGGGACGGCATTAGCTAGGGCTCCTACATTGTACAAACACATATTTGGCGGTGCCATTGGCGCGCTCTGTTGCGTCGTGGTGCGTTGCGGAGAAGGTGTTTGCGAGGAAAAGTGCGCGGTGTTGGTGCTGCTGCTGCTACTGCTGATGGTGGGGATTGGTGTTGGGGAGAGAGGTGGGCGCGGCTTACGCTTCTTCGCCATGGCGATCGGGTGCGGTAGGGCGCTCCTGCTGCTGCTGCTGGCTGTCGCTGTCGCTGGGAAGTTCGTCGGTGATGTTGCGGGCGGCGTTGCGGATGCCGCGCGGGGTTTCTTCGGGTTTGGCTGGTGCTGCTGCCGTGTCACGTGCTGGATTGGGTCTGGGGTGCGTGGGGGAGAAAGGTCGCTGTTGGTTCAGTTGGGGTTTTTTGTTGTGTTTTTGAAGTCGGGATTTTTCGGTGATTGTTGGTCTTTGTGGGTGAGGGTATGGAGTGATGGGGTTGTGTTCGGATTTATTTTGGCGTTTTGTCCTTTTTTGCTGGTGATTTGGCTGGATATATATTTTCATTAAAACGGGCAGGGGATTAGCGAATATAGAGCTTGTCTAATACTATTTGTTCTAGGGATTAGATCCTTTGATGGGATAAGTCTTTCCACTTTAAGTTTACGGAATTATGTTGAAACATTTTCATTCTACCCGGCTTTGACAGGATAAGCAGTTATGTCGGCGCATGGCTAAGTGCGCTCTTGTCGCATTAAACTTTATTATCATTTTGTATAGAGGGACAGGGGTTAGTTATATATCTTTCACTACAACCAGTTTAGACTCATCGAAGTTTTAGATGGCAGTGTTTTTCAGTGAAGAAGTTAGATGAAAGTTGAGTAAAAAAACATGTGAAAGCAGGCGACACAGTATGAACTAAAAACAGCTGCAGGAAGGGTGTTTATTCTTTGAAATTCATAGCGATAAAGCTTAAATCATCAACCCTACGGGTAATTGGCACTGTAAGGTGGTGCGTTCGAAGACACTTCGCCATCACCTACTGTTGCAAAAAGTACAAAGGCGAGTTACGCCCAGATAACCCTAACTTAGGACCTTATTAGCGACTAGGTTGCATATAGTTTCTGTTTTGTACTGTTGGGATAACGCGTTGTGGTGAAATGCATCAGTGAAGCGATTTCGCTTGCGGGGCGCTGCCTAGCGTAATTCGTAGACTAACGTGGCAAGACGGCGACATATACTCACTAGAGGATGCTAATACCGCAGTAGGAGTACCCTGAATAGCTTTGTGGTTAATTCTTAGTAAACGCAAGAAGGAGAGGACATGTCAATACCAAATACTTATAAAGACACATTTTCGAAACGTTCCTTCCTATCTCACACAACCTATCATGGACGGCAGAACAACACTTTGACCCGATACATGATGTATCGGAACGTGGAGAGGTATTTTTACAGGCGCCCTCTTGAATCTATTTTACAAGTCCCATCATTACCAACCCTCAAGGAAAGCATCCTCAATTCGTACCTAAGCATCATCAGCAACGCAGCGATAACATTCAGCACCATCAACGCTAGTAGCCCTCATTCAAAATATCCGTCAATGACGACATGCACCGAGAACCTATGCATCCGGGAGTACCGACATCTTTGAGCAAGGAGAAAGGCCAGACGCCCCTTTACAAGCCGTCAGTTGCAGGGCACGGTGTGTTGTTGTCTGGAACTGAGTTTACAGGATGCTAGGAGATCTTCCATGTCCTAGTGAGAGGTGCCGGTAGCGATGGGTTCGTTATGGCAATGACATGGAAAAGTGGTGTGTGTTAGAGTATCTTCTCCCGAGTGAGGCACAACAAGCGCATTCATTGAAATGAAGCTCGCATCCAATTACTCATCACCACTGTACCCCGCAGCTTATAACCAACCGTCTTTATCCGCCCCACCCTCTTCCATCTAGCCCTGCCCCGTCTTACCCCCTCCCAGCCCACCAGTATACTCTATCGCTTCAGTTGACCCGCCCGCTCCGTTTGCACCCAGACCGTCAAGCACGTGAAAAGCGCCAGAGCCGTGGTATAAAGCCCACTAAGTGAACTGTAGAAGCGCGATATGCGCTTGCGCTCATGCCTGCGCCTGCGCCTGCCGCTGCGTTTCCGCTGCTGTGCCAACGCGTGCTACTGCGCGGCTGCACCCGTTTCTCTGCGCCGGGGCGTGTGCGTGACTGTGTTAGGTCTTGGGTTTGAGGTATGAAGGGGATTGTGGTGACGGTGAAGGGTGTCACTGAAAGATGGAGCTGGAGATTAGTATCTAGGCATGGTGGTGGGTGTGCGCGATGTGTGCAGATGATGATGATCGGTCTTCACTGACCACTTGGAGGTGGGGTTTGGGGTTTGGGCTTGTGGTGTTGGGTGCGGATTAAGTTGGTCCTGGCACAGCCACGATGACACCTTGACATTGTTGACGCTGAGCCGCGCAGTGTAATGTTCTGTAATGTTCTCTCCATGTGTACGGTAGAGGTAGCGTGTAAAGTGAAAGATTCGGACACCTCGGAAGATATACCATATTTAAGGTACCAGAAGCATGGAACTGAGCAAGAAGCACTGATATCATAGCTCGTCCCTCCACCTGGAGCAACATCTCCCTTCCCGCTCACAAATACCCAGACAAGAGCGCCCGCAGTGCGCAGCAGGTACCAAACCAGTCTTACAGCTCTCTTCTCCGTCCTCACCTCTACGGCCTTTCTCCTCAACCCAACACTCATCCCCACTCCCCACTCCCCACTACGGCACACACTTCATCCACGCGAGCGAACACAGCCTCCTTATCTGACGAGAAACTGCACTCACCGCGGCAATGACTTCTAAACCAAATGCTCGTACCCTGCATCAGTGACATCATCGACGCGCAGCTCTGGGGCTGAAGCATGACGGTCGAGGCTGTTTGTCAAAGGCTTTGTGGCTTAGTGTTATTTTAGTACAAATACTTCTAGCAATTCCGTCAGCGTGCGGCTCGCCCCGGAAGGGTGGGTACGCGCAGTTTATTTCAGCGATGGTGTTTGCTGCAGCCGTATAGCAAACACAACCTCCCTCCGGAACCAGAGGAAGTGGAAAGTGCAGGAACAGCTGTAATCTTTTTAAATTTTAGTGCTGGGCTGCAGAACCTCCGGCGAAGCCACCACTATCGGTGGGCATTGCCGGGTCAGATATTTGGCGAAAAAGCCTAGGCGACGATGAGGGTTGACTGGAATGACCTGCCCGGTTTTGGGTCATCAGAAGAAGGGATTGAATTTGGAATTGCCAGAAGCCATTACATGGGGATAACAATAGGATACTCCTGTTCCGAAGAGTGAGCAGTCGGGCCTGCGTTGAGGGCTTTGTGGCATAGCAGGCTGTTGAAACAAGTAGTTAATTAGAAGCAGCAAAAAGCGCGTGCTAAAAACAAGCCAGACGAAACGCGCGCACCCGCGTAGCGCGACGCGGCTCTCGCAAAAACAACAAAAGAAAACCAAAAAGCCGTGGAAAGACAGGCTCCTCCCAAAAAAGAAAGCACAAACCACGCAGCGCAGGGCCGCAAAGAAAAAAAATAGCAATAAAAGCAGCAAACAAGCGGGCGGGCGCTGCAGGGCGAACCCAAAGCGCGCGGGCTAAGAGCGGCAGCTGCAGGCGCGGGAACGCAGCCAAACCAATCGAGTGACGTGGGCGCACGGCCAGCTGCAGCCCGCCGCTTGCCCGCTCCTTACAACGCCCGACACCCTCGCCCGCTTGCACATGTACATGTACATGTACTCGCGTTCCCGTAGTTACGTGGTACGAATCAGGGCCTGGGCTGCGGCTGCACGCGCGCGCGCGCCCAACACCGCTGCCGTTAGTTATGTATCGACGACCAGCGCAGCAGCAGCGCCGGGGGAGCTGCCAGGCTCGCATGCTCGCGGCCTGTGGCACTAAGTCCTTTTGTATCGGGCATTTCTTTCTTCTCTTGCTTGGCTTTGCAGCCTGACGCGCGCGCGAGCAAGAGGGAAAAGAAGAAGAACAAGAGCAATTGCAAAGGAAAGAAAAAGTTACCATCAAGGCAGAAAGACACAGCATGCTGGCTCCCAACACGGCTGTCCCCAACCACTCCGTCTGGACGGGCCTTGGACGCCAAACCTTTGAGGCCCACGTCGACGAATTGGCCCGCACCAACGTCGTCGCCGGCCCCCGCCGCTACTCGCATGCTGAATGGCCCAAGGCGTCCCACGAAACCCTCTCTTTCGCCGTCGAGAGACAGCTGGCTGACGACTTCGCCTTTGTCGCCGCCTATGAGCCCGGCCCCGCCTATGTCACTACTGCCGCGCTGGAAATCGCAACAGATCCTGAGAGGCTTACCGTGCGGCTGGCCGCAAATGAGGGTGTCAATGCTTGCGTAGAGAGAGCCCTAAGGGATATCTTGGGCCACTTGAATACGTGCGCTCGCAAAGGTTCGTTGGCCCTGCCTTGAGCGTTCCGCAAGGAGCTTCAGCAAATAATGACTGACCTGCGCTTCAATAGGGACTAGTCGCGCTCGTTGCCAAGAGAGCATCCTCGACACCATCGTCCGCCTCAACGAGAACAAGATCTTCGGCCGAATCGGGTCCAAGTACTTCCAACGGCCAAAGAATGCTCACGGCTGGAGCGGGAAGTCACTGAGTCTCCACTTCAAACGGGCCGTAGACGTGATGATCCCCGGCCGACCAACGCCGGAGGTATCGGCGCTCAAGGACGAGATCGATTCCTTCCACAACACATTCCTGGAGCTCGAAGCCGCAGACAAAGGCAGCAACCTGACGGTGCTGCTCAAGCGCCTGCTGGCAAAAGCCTTCTTGATCACCGAGGACGGCGTGTCCCTGAGCCGCAGGCTGCAGGCCCTGGGCGCATCGGTCGAGCAGTCCGACGCAAAAGAAATCCGGCAGTTCAGCAAGCTCGCCAGCTATTGGCGCATTAGCCAAAGCCTGGCATATAGATGTCGATCAAGCCCGTTCCGCGGCCTCTTCCAAAATGCCGACCTGGGGGTCCTGGAGCCCTACTCGCCGCTTCGCTCAGTGACATCCAAGAGGCGCCGATACGTGCACGCCGAGATCCAGCTGCTCGTGCACTACGAGCGACACGCTGGTCTTGCGCGGCCGCGCGCAATCGGCTCGTCCAAAGAAGCCTGCTTCCTCTGCGACGCGTTCATCAAGGCGCACGGGCGCTTCGTGGTATCCAAAGCGCACCGGCAGGTCTACTGCCAATGGACGGTGCCCGATGTCAAGGACTACAGCAGCGACACGCGCAAGCGCCTCCGCTCCGCCCTGCACGCTGTCGACCGCGACATTGTCCAGGAAATGAAAACCGTGCAGCTCCGGCGCGCCCAGAAAATCCACTTGTTCCGCGCTTACCCCATGCAGAGCACCATCAACTTGCTCAAGGACGTCCTGCCCCCGCCCACCGTCTCCACCGTCCCGACGCCCGTCCCTGTGCCCGACAAGGCGCCGCCCAGAGACTCGGTTATGGAGGGCGATGAAGTCACCTCGGCTTTCTTGGCCTTGCCGGAGAAGCCTATGGCTGAAGTCCACGTGCACGTCGTCACTACTCCCATGAAACCGCCTGCTTCTCCGGTGAAAGCACCTACAATCATGGCATCAAGGGTTACGCTTTTGCCGGACATGGAGCAAAAAGCTGCTCCCGACGAGGGTGCGCCTTTGCCCGATGCTGAAAGAAAACCCGCTCCCGAGGAGGTTGTACCGTTACCTGATACCGGGCAAAAGAACGCAGCAGCCGAAGAGGTCGCGCTTCGATCCAACACTGGACAGAATACTGCCCCCGATGCGGCTACTGTCCCTTTGCCAGATGTTGGGCAGAAGGACGCGCCCGACAACTCGTCTCCAGCAGACGTTGTCCCGGCAGCAGCTTCCGCAGCACCTACGATTGATCAGCCAAGAGCGCTCTCAGAGGCCTCAAAAAGCCTGGACGAAGCCAAACAGCCTCCATCTCAAGCGAGCGAAAGCGGATTTTCGAAGATCCTCCCCGCGGCACCGCTCTTTGCCAGCCTCGCCGGCCTGAACATCCAGATTCATCTCGAGGAGGGCAAGCGCTTCTCGAGCGGAAGCGCCAGTCTGGAGCCAGCGGAGCAGGAGAAACCCGAGGGCGAATGCTTCGATGTGCGCAAACTGGCGCCGGGGGAGGAGAAGGTTTTTGAGCGGACGGGCGGGGACGCGCAGCCTGAGGTGGCGTTTGCTATCAATCGGGGCGGGAAGACGGTGAGGGTGCGGTGCCGATGGTATCCTTAAGCTGGAGGAAGTGGACGCGCAGTGTTGGGTTACCTGTTGCGGGCGCATAGGTTCAGCTCATGCTTTGGCATTTTCGTTTTTCCGTCCAAAACCCGGGTTTCTCTTTCCCTTCGATCTAGATTGGAGGACTGTGGGCAGAGACAACGACTATTGTCAATAACAAACATTCTCAGCAAGAGGGCGGTGTTCCAGATAAATGTTTCGCGGGCCGTTGAGTCAATGGATCTTTGACTCACTGAAGAAAGCGGTTCAGCGCTCCTGATGATGGGCTGATCGCCCGATCGCCCGATTGCCGCCCGTGTCGTACGTTCGCCGCTGAACTGATATACAATGCGGATCTGTTGGGCTGGGTCGCTAGGCTTTGGTGATCCACATTTGAAGGGTCTTGGAGACCCTGCGCGTTTATGGGTCCCCATAGTGGACTCCGTAGCGGAGCCGCCATGCATATCCCGTGTCATCAGGTCGGGGGCGCACAGTGTATGTATCCACAGCGGGCTATGGATGTTGTAGGGAGAGCTCAGTCCTCATGGGGGGAAGTAATAGGAAAAATGAAAGTTCGAGAAGAGGAATGAAAAGAAAAACAGAGGCTTGTTTGATAACAAGTTACTACATCAGGAAATCATGACGGGGCACCTGACGTCTTGATGCTGACAAGCAAAAACGCTCGCCGCAAACCACCCACTGACAGGACACAGATGCTCGGAACAAGCAGCCGGCAAACAAGGGCCGCGCAGCTGGCTAAAGAAGCGCACGCTCGTTAGTTAGCGGCAGCGCCGTCGCCCGACCCTTAGTTCGCAGTGACCGTTCTCGGAGACAAGGAGGTGCGGAGGAAACACGGGCGTTCGATCCGCCCCTCCGACCACACACGTTGGGTGTGCGAGGATGAGGAGACGCGATATCGTGGCACCACCCGTCGTGTCGGCGTGCAAAAACGCGCGCGCGCATCGCTCTCTCGCTTTTTCTTCTCGTCCTCATATCGTGCAGCCGAGCACGACTAGGTAGAGTACCTACTCTAGCGTGCGTTGCCGACGGCCCGGGTCGCGGCTACGGAGGAGCCGCAGGGAGCATGCGCTGGTTGGTGTTTTTGCGAGTGCGCGAGCGACGGAGACGGAGAGTCGTGAGGATGGATGGATGGATGCCCCAGGCGCGCCGCCGCAACCTCGGGTACTAGAGGAGACTGGGAGCATGAAGCCATGTCACGTGACTATGGGCCAATGACAGCGCGCATGACGCAGCTCAGAGTCATCCACACACAACACCAGCGACGAAGACGGCGAGGGCGCCATCCCCAACGAGTATCATGACCCATGAAGCCGCGGGCGCAGCAAGCAGCACGCAGGAAGAAGTCGGACCACGGCCGGGCTCATCACTGGCTGGCGTCTGCTTTGCTGCCCTAGCTTGGTACGTACCTCAGCTGTTATTGGCCTGTCGATGGCACGACAAACAAGCTTCGCCGTGTTACGCCTGGTCTGCTGCGCTTCCCCGCATCTTGCTCGGAGGCCAGGAGGGGTCGTCGTGCCAAACCAGCTTCCGCTCGGCCAGAGTTTTTAATTCCATTTCTCCTCGCCCACTACTTTAACGTACTACGACCGCTAACTATTGCTTTTCCGTCGTCGCGTTTTCCCCTTACCTTTTCTTCGTCTCTTCTGCTGTTATCCGTTGCTGCACTCACTCTACCCGAGCTCCTACTCCTGCGTATTCCACTCGTGTGTCCGGCGTGCGGGGCTTAGCGCTGCTGCACGGTATCACTACTGGTAGGCCTGTTCCGCAACCTCCACCACCAAAGCGTGAGAGAAGGAGAGGAAGCGCCCCGTGCGCCTGTGTCTTCGGGTCGCCGCCATCACATCCGCCCTGGGATGATTCATTACCTCTAGCTGTCCCAACAAAGCCTCCTCTCTCCCGCTTTTTTATAACCCAGCACTGTCCCTGCAGCTCCCACCACGCTTGGCTTACACTAGCTTTCCCCCCCTCACTCACCGCGCGAGCCCGCTTGCTGTCTTTATAAACCCACTCCAGTACTGATCGCCCCGCGGTGATCCAGGCACATTCCTCTTGTCCGAGAGAGCTCCGGCAAAGCCTCAGGCCTCCTTGAAGGAAGAGTAGAAGCCATTACCGACGGCGGACTACTTTAGCCCTCGTGCCTTCTGACCTCTCTCCTCTGCACCTGCCGCGACTTCCTCACCTACCTACCCAGTCCCAACAAAAAAACAAACACACAGCAAAGCAAGCAAGCACCATGTCCAACGCCGGATCCTCCGCCTTCGAGGCCGCCAAGCGCCAAACGACCAACGCCTTCAACTCGGCCAAGGAATCCCTCAGCGAAGCGCCCAACGCCATGAAGACGGCGGCGGAAAACCCCTCCAAAGCCACCAACGATCTGCTGCACGCGCCGGCCATGCGCGCCGCCCTGCCCTTCATCAACGGCGGGCTCGCAGGCATGACGGCCACGACCGTCATCCAGCCCATCGACATGATCAAAGTGCGACTGCAGCTCGCCGGCGAAGGCGTCAAGACGGGCCCGAAGCCGACGCCGCTGTCGGTCACGCGCAGCATTGTCGCGCAGGGCAAGCTGCTGGACCTGTACACGGGGCTGTCGGCGGGCCTGCTGCGGCAAGCCGTGTACACGACAGCGCGGCTCGGCTTCTTCGACACGTTCATGAAGACGATGACGGCGGGCGCCGAGCAGCGCAACGCCAAAATCGGGTTCAAGGAGCGCGCGGGCGCGGGCCTCGCCGCCGGTGGCCTCGCTGCTATGGTCGGCAACCCCGCCGACCTCGCCCTCATCCGCATGCAGAGCGACGGCCTCAAACCCCCCGCCGAGCGCGCCCACTACCGCTCCGTCATCGACGCGCTGACGCGCATCTCGCGCGCCGAGGGCGTAGCCGCCCTGTGGGCCGGCTGCGCCCCCACCGTCGTGCGCGCCATGGCGCTCAATTTTGGGCAGCTGGCCTTCTTCAGCGAGGCCAAGAACCGGCTGAAGGAGTCGTCGCTGTCGAGCCGCGAGCAGACGCTCACCGCTTCCGCCATCGCCGGCTTCTTTGCTTCGTTCTTCTCGCTGCCGTTTGATTTCGTCAAGACCCGCTTGCAGAAGCAGACGAGAGGCCCGGATGGCAAGTTGCCGTATACGGGCATGGCGAACTGCTTTAGCAAGGTCGCGAGGGAGGAGGGCCTCTTGCGCTTCTATCGCGGCTTTGGCACGTACTATGTCCGCATTGCGCCGCATGCGTGAGTTTGCCCCTGCTTGTTACTCCCCTACCTACTTACCCCTCTCCCTCCCTCTCTGTCTTGCTCCCCCTCTTCTTCTTCTCTCCCCTATCCCAGCAAATCACACACACGCACACACGCACACACACGCGCGCACACCCGAAACATCGCCACACCGCTAACGCCACTCGCACATCAGCATGGTAACGCTCATCGTGGCCGACTACCTCGGCTTCATCACCAAATAATCCCCCTCCCCCTCCAAGTCCGAGACAAGACGGGCGTCGGATCGGGTGGGGTGGTGGTGGTGCGAACGAAGCGAGCAAACGAATCGAGCGAATGAAGTGAGCAACGAAAGTGAGCAGACGGAGTGAGCAGACGAGCGAAGAAACGTGAGCAACCGGAAGTGAGCAACCGGAAGTGAGCAACCGGAAGTGAGCAACCAGAATTGAGCAAGACGAGTAAGCGAGCGGACGAACGTGAGCGACCGGAAGTAAGCAAGGACGAGAATGAGTAAGCGGCAAAGAACATTGAACGAGCAAGAGCGAGAGCAAGAGCGATTATGGCGTTGCGCGCGCAACGAGCCAATGAATGGAAGAATACGCGACACGCATGCACGCACGCACGCACGGGAAACCCCATTCTCAGCCGGAACGCGGAGCGTGCAGCGTGGAGCGTGGAGTGTGGCGGACAGCACTACGGGAGTCTAAGTGCGCTGGCGTGGTGAGCCGGCCAGCCAGCCAGCCAGGCTTGTTGAGTTGATGAGTTGATGAGTTGAGCCGAGTTGAGTTGAGTTGAGTTTGAGTTGAGTTGAGGTGCGCATCAAGACACCGACCGACCTACCTACCTACCTACCTACCTCTACCTACCTACCTTCTTCGGGCGTTGTCGGTGGGCGGGGAACGCAAGGATGCGAAGGATGCTGCTACTACAACATCAACGAACATACATACATACAAACATACGCACAAACTACAGAGAACAACCATACCTCGCGTCTAGCTATCCAGCCAGCCAGCTAGTTCTCTCAGAGGGAGGCTGCACACGGGGAACGCGTCGAGTCGGCTTGCTGAGTCCCGTTGGAGGCGGCCGTTGGCGTGCTACCTTGCCTACTTACATACATACCCACCTATCCTATCCTGTCCTGGCCCCGACTCTTCTACTTCTCCCCATCTCCATCCCCATCCCCATCTCCATCCCCATCTCCATTGCTATCAGCCTCGGCACCGGCATCGGCATTGGGGGCGGCGCGGCTCAGCTCGGGTGGGGCCGGCTTGGGTTGTGTTGGGCGCGCTGTTGGATTCAGCTGAGCTGAGTTGCGTTGCGCTGTTGCGGGCGGGGGCGGACTTGGTTGGTTGGTTGGTTGGTTGGGTATGACGTATGCCGGAGGTCGGCGCCTACCTCCTACCTACCTACCTTCGTTATGGTCCTCCCTCTACCTAGGTAGAGTACCTACCTATTATCCTAGGTACTGCTCTAGGCACCCACCTACCTGCTCTACCTACTCTACGTACCCGTCTTCTTTTTATTTTTGCTTTCTCTTCATCTTTCATTTTCGTTTTTCTTTTCTGGTTTTGCGCTTTGCGCTCTGCTTCGGGTGTCGGGGTTTGCGCTTTCTTGACGCTACCTAGTGCTGCAGCTGCCTGCTGCTTGTTGCAGGGCTTGCGACAGCCTTGCATGCCTGCCTGTATGCCTGCTCGAGGAGGTGCTGCGCGGCGTTTTCGGGCGTCTTGGTTGTTGGTTTTGCTTCGTCTGTTTGATTCACTCGTCCGTTCTCGTTGCGCTCCGTGGCAGCGATTCTTTGCTCTGGCTAGCTTTATTTATTTATTTATTTATTTATTTATTTATTTATTTATTTATTTATTTATTATTATTTTTATTTTTATTTTTAATTTCAATTTTAATTTTAATTTTTTTATTTATTTATTTATTTATTTATTTATTTTTTTTTTTTTAGCTATATTTACGCTTGCACTTCCACGTATGCCGTGTATATACCGGCTAAGGCTTTATGAATGCGCGAGAGGCGTTTCTTGCCTACCTAGGTGTACCTGCACGCAGCGCTTTTTGGTGTTGGCGAGGCTGCTGCGCCGTCTGTTATGCACTTGCTTGTTGGCTGGATGGGTGTGTGTGTTTGTCCGTCTTCGCGCGCTGCGCCGTGCTGTGTGAACGGCCATGCTCGCCTCTTGCCTACATAGGTACTTAGGAGTACCAACTTAGCACCTTACGAACCCTCGCCTTCATAACAGCACTTTATAACAGCAGCAGCAGCAGCAGCAGCGGACCCCACTAACATACTTCTACCTAACTCGATTCCACTTAGATCCTACCCCTGCCTACGTAACCGCACCGTAGCACGTAGCGTGGCGCTTACGCTCCTGCCGAGTACATAGGTACCTCTCCCTTGCTTGCCGGTCCACGTGCTGCGTGCCGGGCCGCTAGGCTAGCTGCCCAGCCAGGCACGCGTCGGGTGCGCCGCTGCGATGGGTTGGCGCGGCTGGAGGTGGGGGTTGGGTTCGGCTTTGGATGCTGGTGTGTGATAGAGACTTGTTGGGGGTGGATTGGTGGCGGTGGTGTGTGTGCTTGTGCTTGTGGGTCATGTCGTGTGTGTTGTATAGTGCGAATGTAGAGCTTGAGCGTTTTAGTGTCACTGCGGGTTTGTTGGTTCTGAGGGTTGTTTTGCTGTTTGGTTTTGCAGTGCATCACAGTGCGAGGATGGTGGAGTCGCTGACGAAGTGTCTTGCTCAAGGCCATGCAGTGCTGGGTGTGAGGTTGGGGAGAGTAAGAAAATACCTAAGAAGACAGCTGGATGGTCGCATGTGACGATGAAGTGGTTGCTGCTTCGGTTAGTGAGGGATTGCCGTTTTCATGCCTGGTGGCTGTCATACAACCTCTTCTGCAGTTTTTTTTTAGTTTTTTTTTTTTTTTTTTTTAAAAAAAAAAAAAAAAAGATTGTTCTTGTGCCAGATAGTCATAAGGCTGCGTTTCTCGCAAGTTGCTTAAGACGGATGTGTAAGATCTACAGCCTCTACTGATAGGTAATACGAGATACAGCCCTCGGAGCCCAAGACTTGCGCACCTGGCTTGTAGCAGCATCGTCTCCAGCACCTGATTTTTCGTTTCTGGCCGTTTCTACAAACTACCGCGCCGACTCGTTCTTTCGAGCCGGTTCTTGCGGCTTCGCGCGGCCCGACAAGCTCGAGTCTCTTCACTTACCTACCGACGACATTCCTTCTGCGCTTCCTGTCGTCGAGAAGGTTCCCATGCGACTAGGGCAACGAGGCGCAGAGAGGAGAATGCACACGAAGAGCAGTAGTGACTCACGTGGTGTAGCCGCCGGACTCAGGCTCCCAAGGGCTTTTACGGGCCGGCTGAGGCGGAGGGTGGCAAAACGGGCTTGTGATGAAGATGGGGGAAGATTGTTGACTGTTCCTGACAGGGCGGCAGTTCGTGGGCTGACAGCATGTCGATCTCATATTGCGATGCTCCTGCCTCTTCGCGGCGGGCTTCCTCATCAGGTGAGGGGCGCTGCAGTCGGTCGTTTTTGGGATGATTACGTGTTCTACATAGACAAGCGTGTGGAACAGGGATGTTTTTGCCTCTCTCTTTGGTCAAGGGAAAAAAATTCCAAAGCGACACCCTCCTCCCCCCTTGCATGTGGGCGATAGGTCATGTCTTGGTTGGTTTGGTGGGAGATGACTTGACGATGGATCGGCATCAAAGAAGATTTGCACGAGCGCACTACAAGTGACACGGGGGCCGGAAGGGTAATAATAGCTATAGCCCTTGTTGCATATAAGAGAAATGTCGAGATGGGATTGGGAAACGGGCGCGGAGGCCTCCTGTAGACCATTGCGGAACCCCTAGCGGACCCTTTTGACGTAAGCAACCCTGAATCCTGATCCCAGACACACCAACCTTTGACTGCCGCCCAAAGTTCCTCTTCCAACCAACTTCCCCTACTACAATACCTACCTCCTCCCACCCAACAACAAACGTGCGTGCGCGCTTTGGCCAAACTGCCAAAAGTCTGCTTCCACCTCTTTCCGCAGCCGCGCGCGCCCGCTCTCTCTCGCCGCCGTGGGTTGCATTGTAAGACGCGTCGCGTGTTTGGTCTTGGCACCCGCGGCCATTCAACCAACACGCTCCGCCACCATCACACACCCTTTCTCTCCGAGACTTTCACTTCGCTTGCTTTGCCCGCCATGACAACTTTTCATCAAGATTCCATTTTCCGTTACTTTCCTCCCGCTCCTTCTCTTGCCCAGACCACCTCTTCCGTTGCTCCACATTCTTCGCACCTGCATCACGTCAGCATGTCTCCCCAGCCCCAATCTCAATCTAAGCTGCGCTCCAATTCCATCAACTCCATCTCCACCGACGCCTCGCATCAAGGCAGGCGTGCCAAGTCGTCGCGTCCCAAGCACAGCTGGGCCTACGTGCCCGTTGATCCCGCCGAAGAGCAGGCCCCACCGTCCACGGCCACGCGCCTGGAGAAGGAGCTGCACAGCTCTTTCACCTCCAACTTTCTCTCCGGGCCCCGACGTCGCACAAGGCCGGCCGCAGACAACAAGTACTCCTACAACACGGCCAGCGACGTCACCTCGACTGCGCCCAGCAGTCACACCGAAGAAAGCGTCTACTCGTCCAAATCCAGCAACACAGCCGTCTCGCCCGCTAGCTCTCCCGCTCCGCCCGCCGCAGCCGCCAGTCGCAAGCGCAAGGACTCGGTCGCCGCGTCAGGAGACCCCTCGGCTCACGTGCCCAAGAAGATCAAGACCTCATCGTCATCGTCATCAGCAGCAGCACCAGCCCCAGCAGAATCAGTGCCAGCCCCAGCGGTTGTGTCACCACCGCCGCCTCCGCCAAAGCCGGCAGAGGAAAAGCCGCAGACGCGCTTCCCCGGACTCTTCCCCAACGGCCTGCCGCCGCTGTCCAACAAGGAAAACGCCGCACAGCCCAAGTCGCCCGGGCTAATCTCCCCCCACGGCAGCCCCGGAAGCGGCGGCAATTCGGCGCAGAAGCCAGCGCAGCACTTCGACACGAGCACCAAGGCTGCCAGCCTGACGTCAGTCGACGCGGCGCATAAGCGCAAGAGATCAACATCCCCGTCGTCGCCGTCGACCAGCGCAATGCCCAAGAAGAAAAAGACGTGGGCCAAAAAGGCGCAGCAACACCACCACAACCACCACCACCACTCACCACTGCAGCAGCACGTGACGGCGGCGTCATCGTCGTCGTCATCGTCGTCGTCGCGGATGCGCTACCCGACGGACCAGCAGCTGTCGGAGCAGCTCGAAGATATTATGCTGACGGGGCTGCGGGCGGGGCCCGCGGCGTACGAGAGCGTCGAGCAGTACCGGGCGGCAGTGGCGGCGGAGGCGGCGTGGCAGGAGGGAGAACGCGGGGTGGTGGAGCGGATGCTGGGGAACCCGGAGGTGCGGGCGCGGCTGCTGCGGCTGCGCGAGCTGAACGAGGAGATTGCGGCGGAGCGGCGGGGCGAGGCCGTCGGCGAGCTGAAGACGTCGAAGAAGAAGAAGAAGGGCAAGAATCCGGCGAATAAGGGTATTGGCAGGGGGAACTGGAAAAGGAAGCCAAAGGTTTCGGAGCCCGTGGTTGATGAGAGCGATGATGATGGCGGGGTGGGCGATGAGGAGGGCGTCGATGGCGAGTGATTTTGGGGGTGTTTGGATGTGTTTTGGTGGGGTTTGGTGGGGTGGGCGGTGAAGGAAGGGTGGGAGGGATGAACAGAGGGAGGGACGAAGAAATGGGAAAAGAGGCTGCTGAAAGCGGAAGCGGATGCAATCAATATTGCAAGGGCAACGAGCCATTAGCGGAGAGGATGAAGTGCACGCACGCCGACGAAAGGAAGCAAGAACGCCCATGCTTTTGCATTACACTGCATTACATTGCCTGGTCTGGCCTGGATAGGACAGTATCGGGCAGGACAGGTCGGAATCCGATCATACCACATCAGATCAGATCAAACGGCTTGATTGATTGTTTGATTGTTTGCTTGCTTGCATGGAAGCAGAAGCAGAAGCAGAAGCAGCAGAGGAAAGCCGCACTGGCACTACGCGGCACTGGCACGGCAAGGACAGAACAAGGCGCGGCACGACGCACACTGCCCTGGACAGCAATAGCGATAGCGTCGGTTGCGATAGCGTCGGCTTGGTTGCGTACTTGATTAGCTTGACCTGGGCTTAGGAGTTCAGCGCAGAAAGTGGGTCTTGAGCGTTTGGTGACCGTTGATGGGAAATGGGGGCAGGGAGGGGAGATACGCAGAACGCAGTACGCAGTACGCAGTAAAAAAAAAATATAGACGTGCATTATACCTAGGTACCTACCTATAAGGCGCATATGGCACGTGGAGAGAGTGTTTGAGAAAGTGAGGGTGTGGGTACGCTTTTGGCGGAGGTGAACGTGAATGGAAACCTACGCACGTGGCTAGACTTGCTCCGGTTCGTGCTTGGATTGCGTATGCTTATATGCATGTATGCTATCTATCCATCTATCTGTCTACCTTTCTATCGCTGGGCGCGGGGTTTGGGTTTCTCTCCCGTGGCATATATGCCATGTAGGGACGGACTCGTAGGTCGGATGAGATTGCCTGACTTCCTTATTAGCCTTAAGGCACACTGCTGTATAGTCATGTGTGTTTTAGCAGGGCTACAGCAGCTTGTTCGCTTGCTTGCGTGCTTGCTTGCTGGAGCCTGGAGGCTTGGTTAGGGTTATAAGCCGTGTTTTAACTTGCTGGTGGCGTGTGTATGTGCTTATATATACACCACCACTACTACCCTCTTCTTCTTCTTCTCTAATAACTAGAGTTTAAAGCTATATACCGCACTGCACGCACGTGCGCTCTGTGGGCCGCCCCGCCCCTGTCAGCATCAGCAAACCATGGCTAGCTTCCTGGCTATGTAGGCTGGCCGCAAACAGCGACTCTCGCTCCTCGCGTTGGCGGGGAAAGGGATAGCCGCTCTGCGCGGGCTGTGTCTGTGTCTGTGTCTGGTGTGGGTGCGTGGGAGCTAGTGCTGCTATTATATGCCGCGTGAGGGGGTGTGAGGCTCGGGAACAAGGCGGTTTGTGAGACAGGGAAGGGAGAAGAGCTTTGCGGTTTGGGTTGTGTAGTGCATGGGATGCGTGGTTGTGCATGTAACGAGAAGCGTAGGTGCCGGGTCGCTGTGCCGTGAACTTAAGTAATATCCTTGATGGTTATCCGGAGTGCATGTTTGTTTGCGTTTGGTTTGGGTTGTGTTGGATGCGTGGTCGTGTTGTTTTGGGGTATTAGTGCTGAATAAGTGAGTGCTGTACTTATGTCTTATACGTTTATCTAGATCGGACTGGTGCACGCGGCGCTGCGCATGAGCTGTGCGTTTTTTTTTTAAAAAAAAAAAAATAAATAAATAAAATAAAATAAAAATAAAAGTCTTCCTTATCCAGTAGGATCGAGAAATTTGTCGGAGAGGGTAAGGGAGTGGCGCGTAGTGTTGAACTATTCACTGGATTCTTCTTCAAGGATATAGACATGAAAAATAATAGTAATAGGGAGTTCAGTCATTTATATATGCTATCAAAAACGACCTCCTCGGATTTAAATCTAAGTTTGTAAATTCGTATCGAGAACTACTATGAAAGTGACTGGAAGTACTCAGTGAGGTCATCGAATGGCTGAAGGAGTACTCTATAAATAGAACACCACATCTACTCATTCATTCCTTACAGAACACTTCCCGGCACACTCACTCACTGCGATTATCGACTCCCTTACCTAAATCAAGACATCACACTGATTCGGGAGATGCCATTTTCTATCCGGCAGCACACGTATCACAAATAAAACAAACTAGACCACACGCCCACACTTCTCGCCGCCGTAATCATCGTCAGCAGTAATGCGTAACGGCGCTCAACACCACATGCCAGCGATGACGCGCAATGCTTTCACACGAATGTGGTAATCGCCACTGATCGTTTCGTCAGGAATAAAGAACAAAAATCAAATCTGTATCACTCGGTCCAGGTAAGTCTCTCCCCACCCACATACTACATGACCATCATTTCCTGCCGGTTCCAGCATCTTCGAAAGTCTGGGTGTTCCACTAAACACATTCTCCGAAGTAGTTTAGGAATTTCAGATCGGGTTTCTTCCTTATATTAGTGAGTGCTTCGGCTTTGGCTTCGGATGCCGTGTTTTCTTCACCGATTTCTTAGGTTTCTTTTACTCTTCTTCTTTCATATCATCGTCGTCATCGTAGGGATGTGTATAATTACCTTCCAGACGTTCTTGCCATCACACTGACCCCGCTCACAGCGCGGCATCGTCAACAGAAACATCGTCGGCATTTCCAACGCACATATCCCCACGGCACCGGATAATTTGCCCATCCCTTTCTAGATATTTTGCCCACCCCTCGACTACACATTAAGTGAAATCTACGATACCTATAGAGTACTCCTTAGGAAAGTATAGTATACTACAGCTAGTAGGTACTATACAACTACGTAAAAGTAAAGATATATAAGGTATAATAGTACTTTAAAAGATATAATAGTAAAGATATATACGAGTACTAGAGTATACTCTAAGGGTACGAAAATAAATTATTCAAAGGATATAAAGGTACTTATAAGGGTATAGAGACGTAAGTTCTTAAAGAGTAGAAAATACCTCGTATAATTCTGTAGATGCTATCACGTAGGGTGGGCAAATTATCCGGTGCCATCCCCACTCAAGTAACTAGTCCAAGCAGTACGCGAAGAGAAAGAACTACACTCAACAGCGAACGAACGTGCCCGGCCCTCCTGCAAAAGGTATGTACACTGTACGTGGCTTCTTAAATCTCAACCACCAACCCACTAAACGAACGAATGCATCTCCACAAGACGATTAAAGAGTGCAAAAGAGCGCAAGCGCACTTCCTCCTTCTCATCTAACTTTAACACTACGCACTTAAGCGCGATACTCCACTTTCAGAACCCAGCACCACTCGCCCCGCCCCTCCATCTCTTCCGGCCAGCGCACGCTCAGCCACCCTGTCCCTTCTAGGACTTTTATCTCGACTTCGATCTCCTCTTCCTCTTCCTCTTCCTCTTCACCTACTTGAGCCTCCCCTAACATCACACCTCTGTCCCCCGGCAACACCGGCACAGCAGCCTGTACCACGATCTCCCGTCCCGGCACCGGCATGCCCCCCATAAAAAAGACGTAGAACGCGTCGTCAGTCTGCGTGAATCTCACTCCCGTTACACCGCTCTCAGCACCCTCTCCACCCACCCCAGCCTCAGCAGCAACAAACCAGTACCGCGCCCCCACAACCGCAGAGCTATGTCTCTCAATCCAGCCCCCCGCGCCCCTCAACGCCCTCGCCTGCACCTCTGGCACCGTCCCATCAGCCCTAGGCCCAATATCAAGCAGCAAGTTCCCGTTCTTCGCAACCACATCCACCAGCATCGCCACAACCGTCGACGCATTCATATATGCCGCGTCCGGCGTCGCGCGATTGTACCCGTAGCTATACGGATCCAGGCCGCGGTTGGCCTCCCACTTGCGCGCCGTCGCCGCCCCCAGCGTCGCGTACTCGGGCGTGTCGAAGTCCGCCGTGTGCGGAAGCCCGCAGCGCGCGTTCATGGCCACGTCGCGGCGCGAGTTGAACCAGCGCGAGGCGAACTCGGCCGTACTGTTTGCGGCCCCGCAGTCGCACCACATGATGCTGGTGTTGTAGATGTAGGCCAGCTGCTCCTGCTGCGGCAGCAGCACGTCGGCGACGAAATCGCCCACGGGCACGCGCCCTGTGTACGGCTCCAGCGCGCCGGTGTACGGGTTGCGGGCCTGCATGCCCAGCCACGACGTCGAGGCGTTGCTGGTGGTCTGCGTGAAGCCGTAGGGTCCAAAGTCGGGGTTGAACCACTCGGGCAGCGAGAAGTACGTGCCGCGGCGCAGGTGGGGGTGGCGCGCCGCGGCGGCGTCGAACAGCTCGCGCAGCACGTCCCGCCCCGGCCCGTGGTGCACCGCGTTGCGCTGTGACGTGTTTTGCGTGTCGAAGAGCGCGAACCCGTCGTGGTGCTTGCTGGTTATGACGAAGTATTGCGCGCCGGCTGCCGCGATCAGGTCCACCCATTCGCTTGCGTTGTAGTGCTCGGCGGTGAAATTTTGGAAGAAGTCGTCGTAGACGGTGTCGGGGCCGTAGGTGCGGAGATCTGTACGCCGTCAGTGCCTGCCTAAGTGGTGAGCTTTTCACAAAGGGAAGACAGAGTGCTTGCCGTAGTCGTAGACGTCGGCCTTGTCGGCGGCGCGGTTGTGCGAGTACCACCAGTGCCATTCTGCGTATACCTCGTAGGGCGTCGAGTTGCCCCATGCCGGCACTGAATAGACGCCCCAGTGGATGAAGATGCCGAATTTGGCGTCGTTGAACCACTCCGGAGACTCATGCAAGGCCAGGCTATCCGGCGATTTCGTAAAGTTCTTGAATCCGAACGCAAGACCGGGAAACTGGAAGCTGTCTTGCTCGTTGTCGTCTCGGAGATGGACCGTTGCGGAGACAGTGGAATCGGTGCTGCCTACAACACCCACGTTGACCTTCTTTTGGTCTCCTGGTCGTAGACGCTTGATATGGGCTGCCTGTACCGTCTCAATTCCAGGGGCATCTATCGAAATCTGAATGCCGTCACCATGTATCCATTCAGGGCCACCGTTGCCCACTGTTACCTCCACGAGCTGTACATTGCTTTCTCCTTCCTTCTGTGTCGGTCGTACATGCTGCACCTGCACGCCGTCTGCCTGTCTCAAAGACACGGCAAAGACATGCAGCCTGCCGGTAGTGGCATTGCTGGTTGTCGGAAGACTGATGGACGTCAACGTCTTTCCATACTCCAACGGAGCAGTGTACTCGTGGATGTGCGTAGTGTTCCAGTCCGTGTCATTGGAAGTGTACCGGTACGGCAAGATGATCTCGCCCTTGTGTAGGGTAAGAAACGCCCACCACGGCTCTGCGCGGACCTCTGCTACGGTGCTGCTGTTGTCGGAGTAAGTAAAGGTAACATTTTTGGTCACGGCCTTGTCTCTCCGGTCGCTTGCGATTAGCAGTTGAGCGCTGAAGTACTTGTCCGGAGACACTGCAATTGTCTGTCCTAGGCACACGACGTTGTCGCTCGCATCAGGTCTCCCTGTCGCCGGCAAGAGATAGTCTACACCGGAACTCCTCGATTTGAAGGAACCATTGGACGACAGCGACTGTGCGGGGTAAGACTGCCTGGACCCGTCAAAGTCGGCATCACCAGGAAAAGCCCCAAAGGCTCTGTTGTTAAGATGCTCAGCGAGATTGATGTTCACGAGCTGCGCAAGGTCAGTCTGCTGGCAAACTCCTTTCGACGTTGCACTCACACCGCTGTTTGCTGCATCCCTCTTCCGCGCCCACGGGTCGCCTGCGCAATTAAGCGCACTCACGAGAACCAAAAACGCAGAAAATCGGAGGTGAAGCATAACGACGCGGACGAACAGCACAACAGAGCAATGGGCGGGGAAGAGCGTGGCATTGTCGTTATCTAGGAAAAACACTGCGTCCAGTCCAGCAGGTTCAGAGGTGCATGACAGTGAGGAGAATCGCTGCAGTTACGGCGTCCTCTGCAGGCATGAAGCGGGGAGCGGTGCGAGTAACTCCGTCCTTTCGCAGAGCCTTGCGACGACGCCGCAACGCAGGGCGAAAGCTCGGACGGCGGTGAAGCAAAATTCGCATGGTCGCGCATGGCGATAGTGATTGTGGTGTTTGAAGGTATAGGAAACACTACGTCAATGAAACAAACGGCAGTTGAGAGAAGTGGTGGAAGGCAGTAACGCAGCTCCACCGCAAATGCTACGCTGTCGATCGATGCCGCGTGTGCTCGTGTTCGTCGTCATCGTCGGTCGGTAGGGAGATGAACGGGAGGCGGAGGGCGAGTCGGGATGCCGACAAGACGGGAAGCGATGTGCGCCGGCTTTTCGTCGGGGACATCGCAACTTCCTCCTTCCGCTACGAACTTGCTCTCTTCCGCCGCCGCGTATCTGGTCTCTGTCGCCCCTGTTGTCGCATCCCTCATTCTCTCCTCTCTTTTTTCTTTTTCATGCTCTCTCCCATCCCAGCACTTGGTCCTGACACCCTCGTTCATTCAATGCGTTGCCAATTCACCACGCCACCTCCGTCTTCTCAACAGCGTACCCTCTCCGCTGCGTCAGCCCTTCACTGGCCTTGAAACGCAATCTCTTCCGCTCTGGACCAGCAACATGCCAGCGGAAACAGCTAATCCCCGCACCCGCATCACTCCACTCCCACGGTAGCAACGTGCTCAGAGACAAGATCGGCGGCGGAGATCTCAGGAACGGTGCAGTTAGTGGCAATGATCTGCTCCGCTCACTGGGCGGAAAGGCAGCCTCTCCTCCGTGCAACAAATCCCGCGCACTCATGTTTCACTCTAATGGCCGCCAAGGAAGCCAAGCATCTCTCCGAACGGCGGCAAGCTCTTCTCCTGACGCGCGCCTCTTCAACACCAAATGCGGCATCCCGCCAATGGCCTCGTAGCACGCTCTGACCGAAGCTGCAGCTCGTCCGTAAACACACCCCATCCCCTGGCCCAACTCGCCCGTCTCCCCTACCGAAACGTGAAGATCCTGTCTCTTTGGGCGAAGACATCCTTGACCTTTGATACCGGCATACGCAATGTCAATGCCTGCGTTGTTCACTGCGCCCGTCTACCAGAGGCGTGTTTCAACGACTGCTCCACCATGTAGGTGATATACTTGGAAACAGGCCTCCAAGCCGATGCCTGCCTCTTTGTTCTTATAAACCCGGCTCGCTGCCACTCGATTTCGTGATCCAGTCCTTCCTCAACAGTCTTTCTTGTGCATATTCATTCTCTAGCTGTGCTAGCCACGCTTTCCCACAATCACTTTTAGCATCTTCTCTACCAATACCCTCGACGACAAACACCACCTTCTTTTTCCCACCCCACCAACGACACAATGCAGTACAACACTCGCTCCCTCTCCGTCGCCGCCCTGAGCGCGCTGTCCCTCACCACGGACGCCTTCATGATCCCCCGCAACGACAAGTACGCTCTTCAGGGCTTCCCTGGTGCTGAGCGCGCTGTCTACGCCGCCCACGCCGTCCGCGCCGCCACCCCCGTCGCCACTCCTCCCACCACCCCGGCCGCCGGTGGCAGCAGCGGCAGCGCCGTGACCACCTTCCCCCAGTCCTCTGGCTCCAGCCAGCTTAGCGAGCCCATGACCGTCACTGCCTTTGACGGTGGCATGAAGGCCTTCGGCCGTGGCGTCGACTGCACTGGCCAGGACGAGGGTGGCGACTCCGACGCCGTCTTCGAGGTTGCCGACGGTGGCTCCCTCTCCAACGTCATTATCGCTGCCGACCAGACCGAGGGTGTTCACTGCGCTGGTGAATGCACCATCGAGAACGTCTGGTGGGTCGCCGTCTGCGAGGACGCGCTCTCCTTCAAGGGCAACGCGGGTAACTCGCAGGTCAAGGGCGGTGGTGCCAAGGGCGCCGAGGACAAGGTCATCCAGCACAACGGCGGTGGCAGCGTCTCCATCTCGAACTTCTACGTCGAGGACTTTGGCAAGGTAAACACTCATCCTCAACCACACACACAAACAGGCAGGCAGCAACAAGCTAACACTCCGCCCCCCAGCTCTACCGCTCTTGCGGCAACTGCGACGAGATGTCCGAGCGCCACGTCACGATGAGCGGCATCGTCGCCAAGGGCGGCAAGGAGCTCGCCGGCATCAACTCCAACTACGGCGACACTGCCACCATCACCGACTCGTGCGCTACCGATGTCGACGACATCTGCGTCGAGTTCAACGGCACCGACAACAACGATGAGGAGCCTACCGAGAAGGGCTCCGGCCCCAGCAGCGCCTGCAAGTACACGCAGGCTGATGTCGGCAGCTGCTAAATTAGTCGCTGCTGCAACTATGGATTGTGTGAGAGGGGTTTTTGGTAAATGAGCGAAGTGAGTGTTGGGTGATGGGTGAGGGTGTAGCGGTTGAGTGATGTGTGGGCTGTTAGCGCGCACAGCAGCTTTTGATATCTTGGGGGGTGTTTTTTTGGCTTGTAGATATTGCTTGGACCTGGTGTCCGTCCGCGACGTTTTTAGTAAAAGAAAATTTCGTGGGCTACTTTTGTGCTTGGTGCTTTGTGCTTTGCGGGTTGTTGGTGTTCGTGCCTGTTTTGTGTTTGTTTTCTCATGCTACATACAGTATCTCGTATCTCTGCGTAGCCCGTCTGGTGCTGCGCTGCTTTTTATAAAAAGGGTGGTCTTTTGTGTTTGGCTTTTTCTTTTTCCTTGATCTACAAGGCGAGCGCTTTGAGAAGGAACGGGGACCTAGTATCTACGGATGGCTCATGCCGCAGTCGAAATGAACAATCCACTTAGTTGGGGTTCGGTTGCGTCCAGTTCCACTCGGGTTCTGCGAATGGTGCAGAAGAGTCAAGTGGGTGCGGGGTAGGGCTCATAAGGCGGCGACTAGTGATGAGCGGCAGTAAGGCGTGCTAATACATGACACTGGTGGTGCGCGCTGCCGAAAATCAACATCACCACGGTTTACTTGCCGCAACATCGTTGGTATATCCTGTGCGGGGGTGACACTAAAGCATATCCACACAGTAGTTTGGCCACCAGTTTCTGGTCTGGATTGTTGGTCGCGACTTCTGTGATCTGGCTCCGGTCGTAGGCAGGGGGAGTGGGTGAGGGTTTGGGTTCGGGGAGGGTTGGGTTGAGTTGTTGGACGCTGGGCGTTGGTTGCGGTTTTGTTTAGGGGCACTGGTTTTTGTGATGAGAATAGTGAGAGATGTGCATTTTCCTTTCTTTAGTTTGGGGAGACGTTGATGGAGGATGCTTTTTGGTATGGTTTGGGGTTTGGGGTTTGGGGTTTAAGGGGCTGCGTTGTGCTTGTGCATGTGCATGTGCATGCGATGCGGGTTAGAGTGCGTAGTCTGATAGCTTCGGCTCTGATTTCTTTGCCGTTACTGTCACTGGACAACTGATATTCCTCGGCCGTCGGATTCTGCCATGCACCCCTAGGGGTGTGTCGGGCGTCCGTGCGCGTGTGAATGTGTGTTCCGGTAACTCGTAAGCGGATGCGGTGTAGACAGGGAAACGTGATTATTCTGAATAATATGGCAGTAAATGGCATTATGGGGGCGTAGTTATGCAGTGTATCATTAGGTTGTGGCGGTGGTGATGGTACATGCATTTATTCTAGGGAAATCGAATTAAGTCCTTATTCAAAAAACAAACACTTCCTTCTACCAACAAAATAAAACAAAGGCCCTGGCCCTCCTGATTATAAAGTGATATTGATCCTGCAATTGCGCATTGAACAGGAGATATGCTGGTTAGTTCTATCAGTTCGGGGGTTTTTAATTCGGGTTTTATAGGCGAAGAGAAGGCAGTGCAGTGAACACTGAAGCGGATAACGAAACTTCTGCTTCTGATGTTGTGTTGTGTATACTTGCTTTTCATCTCGTGGGGTTTCTCACTGTTACTGAATCACTGATCGTCATTTCGCTATTGGGGTATGCTGCTAAAAATTTTAAAGCTAGTACTTAAGTTGCTTCGTCTTAATAAAGATATTCGATAGGAATGAGTTTCGTGTCGTATGCTACTATGAACCAACCAACTACTTGTCCAAACCCTTTCGATTACTATTCCGACTAAAGCAAATAAGTCATTGATCGCAAAGCTCGAAAGAGAACATCAGACTCGCCAGATGTTCGCAGAACTAGCAAGGTTTTACCGTGATGCAGGCCTCCGAAGTTCCTTAAGGCATTTACAACCAGGCATCGACGCTGCTTTACACTTTCCAATGTGGCCGTACGTGGGAAGTGTGGTGGCGATAGTGAGTACTGTTGGGTGTTGGAGATAGGCGGCGTCAGCGGGGAGCTGTGATGGTGATGGTGTGTGCGGCCACTTCTGGCAAGGAGCTGTCAGCTGGACGGCAGTTTAGTGCTTGTGCGATGGATTTGTAAGGTTTGAGTTACCCCCTATTTCGGTAGCATTGTCTCTGCTATACTGTTTGACCCTAATCTTTTTACTTTGTAGAGTGCTGTGATGGTGTGTTGGATGAGGAGGGCGGTGGTGAGGCTATTTATAAGAAGATACATCGCCCTATTTGCTATCGTTAGCGCTTGCGTTTTCTCAAGAAATCTCGTCACTATCCCTTATGTCGCATGCTAGAATTGTAGCCTCTTTTATGAAAAAACATCACAGCAAGCAATCTCATAGCGCGACAGAAAGAGCAAAGGCTTCGAGCTTCAGTGACCTCTAATCTTTGTTTAGGTACTAAAAGCGTGACTGGTCCATTGGCATTTAGAAGGAAATTACTTATTTTTCACTCCCTTGATAATTTTCTCATTTGTCAAACAACATTACGATCAGTATTTCGCGACCTTATAAACAGTAAAGGTCGATACGAACGCCATAACATGCGCAATGCGTACTTCTATACCTACCTCACTACCTCGCGCTTCCTCTATTTTACTGTCCGGTAGGTTACGACAGATACCAACATGGCGGCGATCAAGCAGCATCTACGTTTCCTCCGAATTGGTTTGCTTAAGGCCGGTAGGAAATATATATCACGCACTGCTACACGCCGCCACTAAGATTCAGTGATGAAGAACATTGAGAAGCGGAGTTGATGGCATAGGCATTCACTTTACAGACACGATAATGAGATCGCTTCTGGTTCCTCTTTGGATGCGGATTAGTGTAGATGTGAGCTGGCCCAACCGGTGCTCAAGCTTGTGGGCGTTGTCTTAAAGAGAACAAACTTTCCTCGTTGGTGAGCGGATTGTGTGTATGGTAGTGGATTATACCAGGGAAACTTATAAAGCACTGAAACTCCAAGCTAGTCTGATGACTTGAATAAGATAAGAATAAATGTTTTCTTACCGGTATTAGTTTGCTTGTTCCTCTTTATCTGCGTATGTATCCCTTTTGTTTGCTTTTATTTCATCCAACGGAAGCTCGCAAGCTTCAAAAAATCTCCTTGCACGTTCGAAGTAGTGTACAACGGATGAAAGTAGTATTTTCTATGGAAAAGTAGTAAGGCGGAGGAGAAATAAATGGAAATCTGAGTGAGTGGATGAACGTTATAAGAGAGAAGTGGGCTTATTAAAGATTGGGAGGTTTGTATGGTGTTGATTGTGGCGACGAGAATAAATTAAGGATAGTATTAACGGGAAGACGAGTGGGGGAGCTAAGGAAAGGTAGACGGTACTCGCCGGTTTCCTGGTGAATGAGGGAGTTGTAATAAATGACGTGCATGGGCAATAATAATGTTGTTGCTATGTGTGCGTTCTCATTGGGTACTGCCGTCTGGTAACAAAGCACAGTAAGCATCAATGCTCTCTTACCTAGGCAGCACCACAAACCTCGACCCTCTTTACGCCACCAGCAGCACCAACACCTGCCTCGCCAGCCATCCACCCCGCGGTCGACTTAAGGTTAACACCGAACCACCCAGCTAGCTGGTCTGGGCTGAGATAGGCGAGCCATCCAGAATAGAAACAAGATGCCGAGCTATCCGGGGTGATGATGCCGGTACGTATACCTACTACAAGACAATTATCCCAGATACCTACACCCAGAAAACAGCGGTTAGAAGCAAACAGGAGCGAGAGGCAAGCGTACATACGTACCAGAGACACCAAGCCACAAGCAAGAGGAACTCGACAGCAAAAGCGTGAAAGACAGGGGCAAAAGGTAAACGGATATACAAAGGTAGCCAAGCAGACCAAGCTCCTCGACCTCAAACACACACGTCCCAGCTACCCCAAAAGCACCCACTTAGGTGCGTAGGCCCATCCATCCCCTGCGGCGCGCATCCCCTCCCCCTCCCCTTTCCCAACTGCCCCTCCCCTCTGCCCCCCTATCTCGCACCCCACCAGTTCGCCCAAGCCAAGCCAAGAACCCGCACCCACACCCACGGTCCACGCGCGACCCCACAAGCACCACCAGCACGGGGCCCCTCCACGCACCACGCACGCACGCACCACCACCATCACCACAACCCACCGAACGCACCCACACACGCCTCAAAGGCCGTTGCGCGCGCCGCGAGATGCAGAGCAGCAGAGCCAAGAGCGAGCGAGCGAGCGAGCGCCCTAAGCTATCGAACCACATCCACCACCCACAGCCAACGCACGCCCGCTACAAATCGTACCACAACCCCACTACCCACCGCTCCCGAGAGAGCCCACACACGCACCACGAACCCACGAACCCACGCTCCACGCAGACGCGCCGAAACGCACGCCATACCAGCGCTCCCGCACCCCCGTTGCCCCCTGCCCCCCCGACCGGTCGCAGACGCCAGACGCCCAAAACCGCATTTCCTAAAAAAGGTCCCCCGTGCGCCCTTTTCGGCGACGCGCCATGCGCTTTTCGCTATTCCCGTGGAGATGGCCTTCTGATCTCGCTACAGTACTGGGCTTGCCTTACCCACAATCTAGCCAGGGCGTGACGGATCGGCGGGCTCGCCGACGGCGATGGTTGGTGATGGCGATGGTGATGGCGGCTGCGATGCGATGCGATGCCCTCCCTCCCTTGCTATCACTATCGCTATCATCACTCTTACTCACCTACTCACCCTTACCCCTACCCCTACCACTCCAAACACCATCAGACAAACACCACCCACCAGCTCCAGCACCCGCACCCACACCCACAAACCGCAACCAAACGACCCGAACCGAGCCGAGCCGATTGACCGGCCACCGGCCAACCGACTGATTGATTAGCACAGCTAGTACCTAGTCTTACGGCACCCTCCCCCCTATGTGGGTCTGCCTAAGGTAAGTTCATCGACAGTGGTCGGTGGTCGAGCGCCGTGGTCGAGCGTCTGCGTCGAGCGTGCGTCTGTGTGCTGCCCCTCGACCCCACCACACCACCCCTCGCTGCCCCTCCTTTCCTTCGTTACCACCGTTACCACCGTTATCGCTCGCACCGCACCGGACGATAGAGACGTGCATGTCCGGACCGTGGGTGTGTGTGTCTGTGTGTGTTTCAGGACCGAGGACGTCTGGGAAAGAGGACGATGAGGACGAGGAAGAGGGCGATACTTAGTCATCGGTGTCTACAATCCACCTACACAGCTGGCCAAGACCTACCTCCACGTATGACGAACGAACGAATGCGATATGATGCGACGTGATATCATGCCAAACCGACAAGAACGGGATATAACAGCCGCTACCCACCCACTCACCCACCTAGAGCACTTAAGTAGGTAGCATCAGCCAAGTACCTGGTGTTTCTATTTCCGTCCACTCCGTTGTTCTATTTCCGCCCTTCTATTTCCGGCCAGAAATATGGAGAAAAATGCCCCGTACACGGGGAAGGAAGGGGAGGAGGGAGGGTGGCGAGGAGTAGAACATCTACATAACTAGGTACTGTACTGTACGTAGCTTGACGGATAGATTGCCTCTCAATATAGAAGATCCAAAGCCTTTTTTTTTTTTTTTT